>NC_057798.1:601746119-601788633 GCF_018294505.1 Triticum aestivum | reverse complement strand
AGCCGGTTGGGGCTGGATGAACAGGACCCCGTGGAGGGCTGGATGAACAGGACGACCCCGTGGAGGGCTGGATGAACAGTAAATGGTGGAGGGGTGGATGAACAGTAGCCCGTGGAGGTGTGGTTGAACAAGAGCCCGTGGAGGGGTGGTTGAACAGTAGCCGGTGGAGTAGCGCGCGGTGGAGGCTGGATGAACAGGAGCCCGTGGAGGCTGGAGGAGGTCGACGGTGGATGAACAATAGCCCGTGGAGGCTGGAGGAGGTCGACGGTGGAGATGAACAGTATTATGTGGAGTCCCGTTTTGCGGTACGCCACACCCCTCCCGATGAATAGGACCCCTGTTTCGACCGTAGCGCTCCAACACAAGTCCGTTTCATCCATTTTGCGGTACGCCACACCCTCCCGATCAACATGACCCATGTTTCGACCATAGGAGGTCTGTTTCCTCCGTTTTGCGGTACGCCAGGCCTTGTTTCCATCACCTCTTCCGTCCAAGCCCTCCCCATGAACACGACGATGACGTTGTTTCTCTGTTCCGACCGAGCCATATACACGAGCCCTGGCCGTATGTATGCGCGAGTAGGCGTTCGAGACCCCGCTCGTATGTACACATACGTGGCCATATTTTCTTTCTTGCACACTGGCTGCTGTACGTATGTGTACCTTCTACGTGCGCGCCACTACTACGACACGTGCACGCCACCAGTATGTACGTACACGTTCGCGACCAGAATGACAACACTACGTACGCTTCGACCAGGTGGGTCCCGACTGTCAGGCACTTCCTTGCATGCGAAGATGTAGCTAGTGGGTCCTAGCAGTCAGGGGGGCGAATCATTTTTTTGCTCGGACGCACTTCCTTGCGTGCGAAGATGTAGCTGGTGGGTCCCAGCAGTCAGGGGGGCGAATCGTTTTTTTGCCCGGACGCACTTCCTTGCGTGCGAAGGTGTAGCTGGTGGGTCCCAGCAGTCAGGGGGGAAACATTTTTTCACGAAATACGATGGTCCGTCTGGTGGGTCCCTGCTGTCAGGTGGAGGAATCATTATTTTCCGCGTAATAAGGGGGCACTTCCTTGCTCCGGCCGTGGACCCAGCTGTCAGCCTCTCCACGTACAGTCCACGTCTGATGGAAGTCGTTCCTTGACCATGTTGACCACGCTGCGCTGAGAGCACCAGGGCGGTGGACGACAGTGAGGCCTAAGAAGGGGATGACATGTAGCCGAGGAATACTCGGCAGTGGAAGCCCGCGCGGAGAGGAGTACAAGGGTTCACTGGTTCGGCTGTGGTGTGAGGCTGCCGTCGCTGCAGGGCCTGACCAGCGGTGGGAATAGTAGGGAGGCGTTAAGTCCTCCACGGTAGCACAGCCGGCCACAGGAGGCAGGAGCATGCGGTACGACCGGCGCTGCTTTGGGCGGCTGGAGCAAGAAGACCAGAGGTTGAAGAAGCACTACGACCCTTGGATGGACATCGTACGGTCACTAGAGGTAGAATCGTTCATATTGACTAAGTTGACAAAGCCCTCCATCCCCGTCAACTTAGTAGGCCCACAAGTCAGCCTCCCACCAAGGTGGGTCCCAGCTAGCAGGGGTATTCATTTTTTTGTGCGTAATAAGGAGGCACTTCCGGTGGGTCCGAGCTGACAGCGGGGGAACGTTTTTTTCGCGAAATACGGTGGCCCGTTCGATGGGTCCCAGTAGTCAGGGGGAAATGATTTTTTGCGAAATACTGGTGGGCCGTCCAGTGGGTCCCTGCTGTTAGGTGGAGGAATACTTATTTTCCGCGTAATAAGGAGGCACTTCCTTGCGGCTACTGTGGACCCAGCTGTCAGCCTCTCCACGTACAGTACACTTCCGATGGAAGTCGGTCGTTGACCACATTGACCATGCTGTGCCGAGAGCACCACGGTGGTGGACGACGACGAGGCCTAGGAAGGGGATGACGCGGAGCCGGGGAAGACGCGGCAGTGGAAGCCCGCGCGGAGAGGAGTACGAGGGTTCACCGGTTCGGCTGCAGTGTGAGGCTGTTGTCGCCGTAGAATAATAGGGGGTGTGGGTGAGTAGAGGGATGCCCTGGCTAACGATGGGAGTAGTAGGGGGCGCTGAGGCCTGCGCGGCAGCACAGCCGGCCACAGGAGGCAGGAGCAGGCGGTCCCGCCGGCGCTGCTTTGGCGGCTCGACCAAGAAGATCAGAGATTGAAGAAACACGACGGCCGTTGGATTGACATCCAATAGTTACGTCTGCTAGAATCGTTTGTTGACGTATATAATAACTAAAAAAATCTTGCATACGCGTCAACTAAACAGGCCCACAGGTCAGACCACTCCCTCTTTTTTTTAATAATTTATATATAGCTCATGGCAACTTCTTATGCAATTTATTGCAGTCGTTTTTTTGGTTGGCCAGGGCCAATTTCGCATATTTCTGTGGGTTCCAAACTATTTTTAATACCGAAATGTCGAGCCAGATTTAAAGTACTTTGAAGATATATTTAAATTAGGTTATTGCCCAGTGAAATAGGACCTGGAAATGTGAAAAAATTCAGAAATTATGAAGTAATTGCCAATTTGTCATCTATTTTTATATTTACAACCCATTTCATATTACTTTCAAGATTTGCATGCGTCTTGAAAGAGTTGCAGCCCATCAGGGCATAGAAAAATAAGTAGGCCTGGATTGGGTATTCTTTAGAAAAAATAAACTGGGCTCATTTTCACAAAGAAAAAATAGTTGGGCTGGTCACATGGTGAACATAAAATATAAGCCTGGGCTAGATGGGCCACAACCCAGTTCAAACCTTGCTCCCTCTCAACAATAACAAAAAATATACTGCTCGAGCAGCTATGTCCCAGGTGTCAGCCGATCTTGTGATGTTCTCTTGTCTATTGACTATATATGCTCATAATGTCGTGGGTCCCAGATGTCAGGAAAACACCAGGAGGAAGCATTTTATTGTTCCATACGCTGACGTGGTGGGCCCCTACTGTCATCCTCTCTATGTACTTCTGCCAATTCCTGTTGTTTGTTGACCATGTTGACAACGTGAGAGGGCGGTGCTGCGACGAGCGCACCAAAGCGCGTGGAGGTCATCGACGTTAACGAGTTAGGAGATGGTGGGGCGGCGATGCATGCGCTGAGGCGCAGCCAGCCGTGGGAGGCGGAAGCAGGCGGCCCCGCCGGCGCTGGTTTGGTTTTGGCGGCTGGCGGAAGACATGACCGAAGAAACATGACAAATTGTAAAAGCAGTAGGAGTACTTAACAACCTTAACTGAAACCAGCAGGGGCACTTAACAACCAAAGCTGAAAGCAGTATCAGTACTTATACAAGTTCAACCGTACAAATCACGCCTCGAACAGTGCTACTTTCCCTACCGTTAACCAAGGGTCATGAGGCCGCCAAGCCCCAGGACAAGGCCCAGGCGCCCCCCCCCCCCGCGCATCCACAACCTTCTGAAAGCGGCTTCATCTTGCAATGTGGTCAATAAACAGGATATTCGCTTTAGAGCCATGGAAAAGCATGAACATAATCTTCTGTCCTATTCTCCAAGATGGACGGGCCTTCATTATTTGAGACCACCCATGAATAAGTATCTTTTCACCTCCAAGGTGAATTGAGTAGGTCGACATAAACATCATGTTGTGACTAAGTGCAAGTCGGACCTGACCATGGTCAGGCATCTGTATAGGAACAATAGAACTGGGCAGTATCTGTTTCAAGATGATCACAACTGTAAAACTGTGTGTAAGCAATAGTTTATGAACAACATATATAACAGAAAACAGCTCGTACCATAAGTTTCTCGACACAATTGGACCTGTTCAACGAGTGCAGCAGTGGCACACATATCCCACGTGGCCTTCCACCATTGAAATGCCCCACAAGGACCTCAAGACGATCAATAAAGTGTAGGAACTTGTGGATGTCGTCCCAGTCAACTTCAGTGCCATCAGTAACAGCCGAGTTACTATAGAATAACAAACGAGCAGACTGCTTAACTCTGAAAAACCTACACGTGCCACCAATTATAAGAAAATATTAGTTAGAAGTAGCATCTTCGTGAGAGATTCGTTGCTACTTCTAAAGTTAAATTATGATTACTTAGACAGAATAGATGGATTAAGAAGTAATCGAGGCAACAAGCAAGAACCAGATACAAAACTAACATGGATGAACAATTGGAACAACGTTGGGGTGGAAGATCACAGTGAAGATGAGACCAGATTCTGCTATTTCCATCAACATTCGTGCGCCAACTTTCAGCCCGTAACACTTGAGAAAGTTTATCCAAGTTCGGCCATAAAAGAAACAGCGATCTTCTTGGTTCATGAAGCCAACTCGGAACTTATATCCATGGCTTGTCTTCACTGTGGCCATTAAACTAGTGTATTCAGTTATGGCAAGGCCGAGCATCTTGAGTACATGTGTTCTGGCAGAGCAAATAATACACTGTAGGAAAAATAATATAAGAACACAATGTATTCCCTATCCAAATCTAGAAATAACTTCCTCCTTCACATCAGTGTTAACCATTGTACTAGTAGTACCTTTTATCCAAATATAGCAATCCAAATTTCCAAATTAGTCGACAGCATGTTCAAAAAAACACCACCCTCCCGGATAGAACATAGGATTCTAGGAACATACTATGCGCGTTTCAAAATCCTGTGTTAGGATGAGAAGGAACAAGTGTGGTGAGGGATTCCTAGATTAGGGGGTGTCCGGATGGCCGGACTAAGACCTTTGGCCGGACTCCCAGACTATGAAGATACAAGATTGAAGACTCCGTCCCATGTCCGGATGGGACTTTCCTTGGCGTGGAAGGCAAGCTTGGTGATACGATATGAAGATCTCCTCCCATTGTAACCGACTCTGTGTGACCCTAGCCCTCTCTGGTGTCTATATAAACCGGAGACTTTTAGTCCATAGGACGAACAACAATCATACCATAGGCTAGTTTCTAGGATTTAGCCACTCCGATCTCGTGGTAGATCTACTCTTGTACTACCCATATCATCAATATTAATCAAGCAGGAGTAGGGTTTTACCTCCATCGAGAGGGCCTGAACCTGGGTAAAAACATTGTATCCCTTGTCTCCTATTACCATCCGCCTAGACGCACAGTTCGGGACCCCCTACCCGAGATCCGCCGGTTTTGACACCGACATTGGTGCTTTCATTGAGAGTTCCTCTATGTCGTCGCCTTTAGGCCCGATGGCTTCTTCGCTTGTCAATCGCGATGCGGTCCGGGATGAGACTTTTCTCCCCGGACAGATCTTCATATTCGGCGGCTTCGCACAGCGGGCCGACTCGTTCGGCCATCTGGAGCAGATCGAAAGCTACGCCCCTGGCCATTAGGTCAGGTTTGGAAGCTTAAAGTACACGACCGACATCCGCGGGGACTTGATCTTCGACGGATTCGAGCCACGACCGGGCGCGCCGCACTGTCACGATGGGCATGATTTAGCTCTGTCATCGGACAACACCCAGAGCATCGCTCAGGTGTCCGCTCCGACCATTAGCTTGGAGCCCACTGCGCCAGTCGAGGACGGACGGTTGGACGCCGCCCCGGAAGCTGCAACCTCTACAGTGATAGAGTTGGATACCAGCCTAGTCCCTCGCAAGGCCCGTGACTCCAAGGTGCCGGACTCTGATCCGGACTCCGTAAATCCCGCACCTCTTCCGATTAAGCCCGATTGGGCTCCGGTCATGGAGTTCACCGCCGTGGACGTCTTTCAGCACTCGCCTTTCGGCAATATCCTGAATTCATTAAAGTCTCTCTCTTTGTCAGGAGAGCCTTGGCCGAACTACGGCCAACACGGTTGGGATGCGGACGACGAAGAAATTCGAAGCCCACCCACCACCCACTTCGTAGCTACAGCCGACGATTTAACCGACATGCTCCACTTTGACTCCGACGACATCGACGGCATGGATGCCGATGAAGGAGATGATCAAGAACCAGCACCTATAGGGAACTGGAAAGCCACCTCATCATATGACATATACATGGTGGACACCCCTAAAGCGGGGGATGGCGAGGAGAAAACGGAGGATGACCCCTCCAAGAAGCAACCCAAGCGCCGACGTCAGCGGCGCCGCTCTAAGTCCCGCCAAAGCAAAAACAGCGATTCCGGCACCGGAGATAACAACACGCCGGACAGTGCCGAAGACAACCCCCTCCAGCAGGATTCAATATAGGAGGACGAAGGAGCCAGCCCTCATGAGAGAGCGGCCGACAAAGAGGATGAGGACGACAATTACATGCCTCCCTCCGAAGACGATGCAAGCCTCGACGACGACGAATTCGTCGTGCCAGAGGATCCCGTCGAACAAGAGCGTTTCAAACGCAGGCTCGTAGCCACGGCGAGCAGCCTCAAGAAGAAACAGCAGTAGCTTAGAGCTGACCAAGACTTGCTAGCCGACAGATGGACCGAAGTCCTGGCGGCCGAAGAGTATAAACTAGAACGCCCATCCAAGAGCTACCCAAAGCGCAGGCTACTACCCCAACTTGAGGAGGAAGCAACTAAACCTACATCACCAGCGTACGATGCGCCCGATCGGCCACCCCGTGGCCGCGATAGAGAGGCCGCCAGGCCCTCAACCCAAGCCGCACCCCGACACCGCTCAAAACATACCAGAGTACGGGGAGACGCAACAGACCTGCAAGACATCTTGGAGAATAAGGCAAGGCAAACAAGATCGATCTACGGATCGCATGGGCGCCCCGCTTCTCGTGACGCTAGCCGTCACGCCGGACATAATAAGTATGGCCCGGCCGAATACAACAGACCAAGCTCGTCCGAGCTGCGTCGTGATATAGCCCAGTACATGGGCGCCGCACACCCACTATGCTTCATAGACGAAGTAATGGATCATCAAATCCCCGAGGGCTTCAAACCCGTAAACATCGAATCATACGATGGCACAACAGATCCTGCGGTATGGATCGAGGATTATCTCCTTCATATCCACATGGCCCGTGGTGATGATCTACACGCCATCAAATACCTCCCGCTCAAGCTTAAAGGACCAGCTCGACATTGGCTTAACAGCCTGCCAGCAGAGTCAATTAGTTGTTGGGAGGACCTGGAATCCGCATTCCTTGACAACTTCCAGGGCACGTATGTGCGACCACCAGACGCCGATGACCTAAGCCACATAATCCAGCAGCCAGAGGAATCTGCCAGACAATTCTGGACACGGTTCCTAACCAAGAAAAACCAAATAGTCGATTGTCCGGATGCCGAGGCCCTTGTAGCCTTCAGGCACAACAACCGAGATGAATGGCTTGCCCGGCACCTAGGACAGGAAAAGCCGAAATCTATGGCAGCCCTCACGACAAACATGACCCACTTCTGTGCGGGATAAGACAGCTGGCCAGCTCGTAGCAATAACATAACCAAGAGCCCCGGCAATTCGGATACCAAGGATAACAACGGCAGGTCATGTCGCAACAAGCATAAGCGCCGCATTAACGGTGCAATACTGAAGATACGACAGTCAATGCCGGATTCAGAGGCTCTAAACCGGGTCAGCGGAAGAAGCCATTCAAAAGAAACCCTCAGGGCCCATCTAGCTTAGACCGGATACTCGATCGCTCGTGCCAGATACACGGCACCCCCGAACAGCCAGCCAATCACACCAACAGGATTGTTGGGTGTTCAAGCAGGTAGACAAGTTAAGTGCTGAGACCAGAGACAAGGGGCTACATAGCAATGACGAGGAGGGGCCCCGGCCGCCGAACAACAAAGGACAGAAGGGATTTCCCCCGCAAGTTCGGACGGTGAACATGATATACGCAACCCACATCCCCAAAAGGGAGCGGAAGCATGCTCTCAAGGACGTCTATGCGCTGGAGCCAGTCGCCCCAAAGTTCAACCCATGGTCTTCCTGCCCGATCACCTTCGATAGAAGGGACCATCCCACCAGCATCCGTCACGGCGGATTCGCCGCACTGGTCCTCGACCCAATTATCGACGGATTTGACCTTACCAGAGTCCTAATGGACGGCGGCAGTAGCCTGAACCTGCTTTACCAGGACATAGTGCGAAAAATGGGCATCGACCCTTCAAGGATCAAACCCACAAAGACAACCTTCCAAGGTGTCATACCAGGGGTAGAGGCCAGCTGTACAGGCTCGGTTACACTCGAAGTGGTCTTCGGATCCCTGGATAACTTCCGGAGCGAGGAGTTAATCTTCGACATAGTCCCATTCCGCAGCGGCTATCACGCCCTGCTTTGACGAACCGCATTTGCAAAATTCAATGCGGTGCCGCACTACACATATCTCAAGCTCAAGATGCCAGGACCTCGCGGAGTCATCGCGGTAAACGGAAACACGGAACACTCTCTCCGAACGGAGGAGCACACGGCGGCCCTAGCGGCGGAAGTACAGAGTAGCCTCTCAAGGCAGTTCTCCAATCCAGGCGTCAAACGTCCGGACAACGTCAAGCAATCCCGAAGTGACCTACAACAAATCCGGCTGGCACGTTCCGAGCAAGCATAGCAGTGCAGCCCCAACCCCAGCCCCCGCCAAACGGCGATACTGGTACCACGCGTACATAATTACGCCTTAGAGATACCATGGGCATAAGGGGAGGGGCACAACAACGGAACGCCCAGAATGCGGCTCAACCGCACTAAGGGGTCCCTATTTCGCCGTTTTCCTTTTTACACACTTTCAGGACCCAACTATTCGGAAGGCCTGTCCGGCAATACACTAGCCGAACCCACGATGCAACAGCCAGGGAGGGAGCAAGCCACGTCAAAAGTCCAGGTGGTATCTATAACGAGTTTAATACCTGTTTTACTTACAATCCCGCAGCTTGCCCCTGGAGAGGAATATGTCAAATACTCCCATCTCTTGCTTACCGCACTTCTTGTATCGTCCTGCTTTCGCAGCAGCCCTTTTTTTAATAAACAATATATAGCTCTTACCTATTATTGTACTTACCTATTTTTATATACAAATATGTTCAGTCATGACATTCTGCAACCGTACACTTTGGTGCGGACAATACACCAGGGGCTTACAACACCCCATAACATGGTGTGAGAAGACTGAACACTCTCACGAGTGCGGCACCCCGAATTTATAGCACTATATGCATCGGCTCCAAATCATGTCTTTGGTCAATAGTTGGGTTTGCCCGGCTCCCATGTTTTGGTACCTTACGTTCCGCATTGTTGGCTAAGGTAGCGCTGGGAGAACTACTGCGATTGTGCCCCAGTTGAGCTGGGTTAACACCTCAGTAGAGAAAGCTAAAACTGACTGTCATGATAGTGCGAGAGACCGGTCGCTATTCACGAGGTTTCTTCGAGTCCTTAAAGACTTATGCCTCTTCGAGCGAGGAACCGGACTTATCCGGCCCAGGCGTGGATAGCGCCCCGAACTCGGTCTTTCGAATACTAGGGGCTTCGCTGAAATTTAAAAATATAGAATTCTATGGCTAAGTGAGAGTGATAAAGCATTATAAGTCCGACGGCCTAGTTCATTGTGCTGAACGCCTCCCTAGATGGACCCAAGAATGGGAACAAGAGCGCTCAGGTTTATCCCGAACACCCCAGCACTCGTGGCATGGGGGTCGAAGCCGACGACTTGCATCTCTCGGATTTGATAAACGGCCACACAGAAATTAATATTTTAAATTAACAAGCGTTCCTTAACGCATATGAACAAAGCTTCAGCGTACAGGATAACAAATCTGAGTCTACTCAAAAATTACATCTTTGGAGCACTCATCCACTATACGGCGGGCACCCTTCAGAACGCCATTATAATACATCTCGGGCTTACGATACTCGTTGCCCAGCGGTGGCGCATCCGTCAATAGTTTCTCTGCATCTAGCTTGCCCCAGTGCACCTTAGCACGGGCAAGGGCCCGACGGGCACCTTCAATACAAACGGAGCGCTTGACGACCTCAATCCACGGACACGCGTCCACCAGCCGCCGCACCAGACCGAAGTAGCTCCCAGGCATGACTTCTCCAGGCCACAACCGAGCTATGAGGCCCTTCATGGCCTGTTCGGCCACCTTGTGGAGCTCGACCAGCTGCTTCAGCTGGTCGCTCATGGGCACCGGATGTTCGGCCTTAGCATACTGAGACCAAAACACTTTTTCCGTCGAGCTCCCCTCTTCGGCTCGGTAGTATGTGGCGGCATCAGATACACTACAGGGCAGATCGGCGAACGCTCCTGGAGAGCTCCGGATTCGGGTGAGTAGCAGATAATTAACTTTTATATTTTTTATTTGCATAAAGAATGCCTTACATGCCGCTATCTTCTTCATCGCCTCGATCTCCTGAAGGGCTTTCTGGGCTTCGGCCTTAGCGGTCTTGGCACTCTCAAGAGCCAAGGCAAGCTCGGACTCTCGAGTCTTTGAGTCATGCTCCAAACTCTCGTGTTTTTCCACGAGAGCCTGGAGCTCTTGCCGCACCTCCGCCACCCGCGCCTCCTGCTTCTCTCGCTCGGTGTGCTCCAAGGCCGCACTCTTTTCGGCCTTGGAGACCGCCTCTTTCAGGGTCGCCACCTTGGTTGTGGCTCCTGCAACATTAACGTTGGTCCTGCTCTTATTTTGCAACCAAGTATTTCTATATACATTTACAGGAGGTACTATGTACCCTCTTTATCCTCGAGCTGCTTCTTGGCATGGCCGAGCTCGCTCTCGGACCGCTCGAGGCTTTCCTTCAATGCATTGACCTCCGCAGTCAGTGCGGCAGAGGTCAGCAGCGCAGCCAGCATTCCCATATTGACATATTTCTATTAGACTCCTGCGTATATCTTTTTAGATCCTCAGCTCGGCTTTTCTTTCCGAACACCGAACTGAGCATCAGGGGCTACTGTCTATGCGGTAATATTTTTTATATATATGTTTTTGAACACATACCTAAAAGCCCGTTAACAGGCTTGTAGAGGCTTCCGTCAGCCCGCTCTTGGCGGACTGAACCTTCTGAATCACCGCACTCATAACAGTGCAGTGTTCCTCGTCGATGGAGGCGCCGTTAAGCGCCTCCAGCAAATTGTCCGGCGCCTCCGGATGGACGGAAGTCACCAGCGTCGTAGGCTTTCCCTTCTTATGAAGGCACCGCCTGTCGGACTCTGGAACTGCTGATGGTTCTGGAGCAGTGTCCGGCCCGGGGCCGGACTTAGATCCCTCCGGGGCTTTACCCCCTTTGGGCCAGAGTCCGGAAGGTCGCCTTGTGGCGCCTCCAAGACCACCTCCTCCTGGTTTTGTCCCCCACGGGACTCCACCTCAGCGTCGTCTGTAGGGAGAGGGGAGGAGGCCGTCGGAAGTGAAGTGCTATTCACGTCCGACGAATTCAGAGAGTCGCTCGACGAATCGCCAGGCTGAGCTCTGGGCGAACTGCATGATTAGATTTGGCATTAGAAGCTATTGAATAATAAAGGAGTGCAATAAGTCATTCGGGTAGCCGGACACTTATGATTTTGCCAGGGGCTTGACCCTGGATGGCCATTCCCCCCCGCCGTCTTCGGCGTCGGGGGCGTAGTCTGGCAGAAGGGTCTTCCCCTTCTTGGACCCTCCGGCTTCCCCAGTTGGGGTGGCCTTTCTTTTCTTTCCTCCCCCCGTTGGAGGGGGAGAGGCATCTTCTTCTTCTTCCTCCTCCTCGTCTTCGGAGGCGGAGGGTGCGCTGGGGTCGTCAGGCAGATCCGACGACACCGGGCGCTGGGAACTCTTTCGGGTCCCCGTGGCCTTCTCCTTGGCCTTCTTCTCTGGCACCACGTGAGGTGCCGGAACCAGTAGCTTTGCTAATTGCGCGTCTGCTGGGCCTTCGGGCAAAGGAGCCGGACAGTCAAACTGTCCGGATGTCCTCTTCCAGTCATGTCAAAGGAACGGGAGTTTAGATCCCACATAAAGTCACAATATGAAATTCGAGTATCCCGTAACGGACTAAATGTAAGCTTACTTCGGAGGCTTGACGTTTGGTGCAGAATCCGCGATCCTCGGTGACGGGAGGGGAGACCTCGGAGCTCTAGAAAAGCACCTTCCAGGCATCCTCATGCTTCGTTTCGAAGAGCCGGGATAGAGTCTGGTGCTGGGCCGGGTCGAACTCCCACAAATTGAAGTCCCGTCGTTGACACGGGAGGATCCGGCAGAAGAGCATGACCTGGACCATGTTGACAAGCTTGACCTTCTTGGTCACCAGGTCTCGGACACAGGTTTGGAGTCCGGTCACCTCTTCCAGATTGCCCCACGACAGGCCCGTCTCCTTCCAAGATGTGAGCCGGGTGGGGATGCCGGATCGAAATTCGGGGGCCGCTACCCACTTAGGGTCACGCGGCTTGGTGATATAAAACCACCCCAATTGCCACCCTTTGATGGTTTCCACGAAGGCACCCTCGAGCCAGGTGACGTTGGCTATCTTGCCCACCATGGCACCTCCGCATTCCGCTTGTCATCCTTTCACAACCTTCGGCTTGACGCTGAAGATCTTCAGCCATAGGCCAAAGTGGGTCTGGATGCGGAAGAAGGCCTCACACACGACGATAAACGCCGAGATATTGAGGATGAAGTTCGGGGCCAGATCGTGGAAGTCCAGGCCGTAGTAGAACATGAGCCCCCGGACAAACGGGTGAAGAGGAAAACCCAGTCCACGGAGGAAATGGGGAAGAAAAACAACCCTCTCATGGGGCCTGGGGGTGGGGATGAGTTTCCCCACATCTGGAAGCCGGTGCGCGATGTTGTTAGACAAGTATCCGGCCTTCCTCAGTTTTTTGATTTGCCCCTCCATGACGGAGGAGGCCATCCATCTACCTCCCGATCCGGACATGGTTGGAGAAGGTTGAGGTGGGAAGTGCGGGCTTGGGCGCTGGAGCTCGAGCGCGCAGGGACGGATAAGCAGAGGAGGAAGAAGGCGTGAATGGAAAGGGCGGATTCTTATCCCCTTATATGGGCAGCCAAAACTATGAGCCCCCCACCGGCCTAATAAAACTCGCTTATCTCCTAAGCGCCGCGGTTAAAGGCGCGGTTGGGTTACCCACGCCCGTATTGATGAGAATCCCGGAATAAGGGGACACGATCTCTGCTTTGACAAGACGTGGCAAGGAAACCGCCTCGCTAAACGCGCTGAGGTGGAACAATAAAATGAATAAAAGCCTAGTCATGGCATGATGTCACGCCGCGGAATACGTCAGCAGATCCGATTACCGCAAATATTATTCTCTCTACGGTGGAATGTGGAACTTATTTTGCAGAGCCGGACACTACCCTGGTGTTCAACATCTTCTATGAAATATTCGGAGGAACCCACCTTGCAATGCCGAAGACAACTCGTGCGCCAGACTCGTCGTCATTGAAGCCTGGTTCAGGGGCTACTGAGGGAGTCCTGGATTAGGGGGTGTCCGGATGGCCGGACTAAGACCTTTGGCCGGACTCCCGGACTATGAAGATACAAGATTGAAGACTCCGTCCCGTGTCCGGATGGGACTTTCCTTGGCGTGGAAGGCAAGCTTGGCGATACGATATGAAGATCTCCTCCCATTGTAACTGACTCTGTGTAACCCTAGCCCTCTCCGGTGTCTATATAAACCGGAGAGTTTTAGTCCGTAGGACGAACAACAATCATACCATAGGCTAGCTTCTAGGGTTTAGCCACTCCGATCTCGTGGTAGATCTACTCTTGTACTACCCATATCATCAATATTAATCAAGGAGGAGTAGGGTTTTACCTCCATCGAGAGGGCCCAAACCTGGGTAAAAACATCGTGTCCCTTGTCTCCTGTTACCATCCGCCTAGACGCACAGTTCGGGACCCCCTACCCGAGATCCGCCGGTTTTGACACCGACATGTGGCGTCTCGCCGAGGGCGCAGAAACCTGTATGGTACTCACACTTTGGAACTGCAAATGAAACACACTAGATTCAGTAGGAAGAAAAATGCATCAACGGCGGCGGCTGCTGAGGGAGTCCTGGATAAGGGTGTATCCAGACAGCCGGACTATATACATCGTCCGGACTATAGAAGTATCAAGATACAAGACTCAAGACTTCGGCTCATGTCCGGATGGGACTCTCCTTTGCATGGAAGACAAGCTTGGTGATCCGGATATTATGTTTCCTTCCTTGTATACCGACTCCATGTAAAACCTAGCTCTCCGGTATCTATATAAACCGGAGAGCATGGGCCTTAGAAGGCCGATCACAATTACAATCATACCATCATAGGCTAGCTCTTAGGGTTTAGCCTCTACGATCTCGTGGTAGATCTACTCTTGTATTCCACATATCTTCAATATTAATCAAGCAAGAAGTAGGGTTTTACCTCCATCGAGAGGGACCGAACCTGGGTAAACATCGTGTCCCTTGCTTCCTGTTACCATCAGCCTAAGACGCACAAATAGGGACCCCCTACTCGAGATCCGCCGGTTTTGACACCGACATTGGTGCTTTCATTTAGAGTTCCTCTATGTCGTCGCTGCCAGGGCTCGATGGCTCGTCTCATTGTCAAGGACGACATCACTTCTGGGCGAACGCTGCCTGTAGGCTAGAATCTCCGGCTTGGCGGCTTCATTATGACTGGCCCATCAGATGTCGCACCGATGATGGCCTCTCGGGTCATCATGCATAACCTTCGCATTGATTCAGAGCTTCCTGAACAGATGGATACAATGGAGCTCTCCTCTCTTAATGAGCTCTTGGATCGCATCGCTGCTTTGGGGGTTGATACGGACTACGACCGGATTGGGCTTAAACCCGACCAGAGGGACATTCGATCCCTGCCGGCCACCCATGAGATAGCAGTAGTGGAAGAATCACATGTGGGCCACCCCTCAACTTTGAGGACGAATTATGTTCGGATCACCGAATTCAGTGAGCCGAACACCCACCCAAAAGACTACATGACCCAGGTCCCGGACTTAGAATTGGGCGCTGGGCCAAAGGGATTAGGTAATACTCCGGATCCTGAACTATCAGGCTCAGTACTTCCCGTGCCCCCGCGCGTCAGATCGGATGAAAATACGGCTTCAGCCAATGACGCCCGCTCGGACTTAATCCGTCTCTCCTGTGTCCAGCAGGAGCCCCAGGAGACGGTACATTGTTACTGGGCCAGATTCCTCCTTGCTCTTAATAATGTCAAGAACTGCCATGAGAAGGACGTAGTCTCTCTTTTCTGCAAAAACTGCACGAACAAAGGACTCCTTAATGCTATAAGTCACCGTGACATAGAACACCTTACAAACTTAGCAACCATAGTACAAAAGTACTGTGCGATGGAAAGTGCCTGGAAAACCCAGACAGAATTTTGGGATAGTATGGCCCTCACCGAAACCTTTGTCCGAACTAAACGGCCGAACTCTCATAAGTCGACCAACTCAATTCCCAAGAAACCAAAGCCTGCCCCATGGCATGGAACCGTATTGGAAGGATGGCTCAATGGGCCGTGTAAGCTTCACAGCACGCCAGACGCTACGCCGACCCATAGCCTTGGAGCATGTTGGATACTCCGGCAGGTAGCTAAGAGTGGCGAGGATATCCTCGAGAGACATAAAGCAGAACCACATCCCGCCAAAGAACACAATACGGTGCTGACAGTCTTCGAGACCTTCGCCTCAAACAATAGGCACAAGCGAGCGCATCGAAGCTCCATTGAAATTTTCCATCTGGCAAAAGTAAACCCATGGAACGACACTGCTATAACCTTTGATGCCAGTGACGAACCCCAATTCCAGTTCGTCCGGGCGCCGGCTGCTCTGGTCCTCGGCCCAATAGTGGATGGCTTTCGGCTCACTAAAGTACTCATGGACGGCGGAAGCGGATTAAACCTAATCTATGAAGAAACCCTCAAAAAGATGGAGATTGACAAAAGCCGCATTGAACAAAGTGGCACGACCTTCAGGGGAATTATCCCTAGTCGGGAGGCTCAGTGTGCGGGAAAAATCACACTCGACGTGGCACCCCAGAGAATTACAGGTCCGAAGATATCACATTCCAAGTGGCTCCTTTCAACAGCGGATACCACGCCCTTCTAGGGCGGGACGCGTTTGCGAGGTTTCAAGCCATACCCCATTACGGTTACATGAAGCTTAAAATGCCCGGACCTAATGGAATCATCACTCTAGCTAGTGATCCGGACGTCGCACTCCGCGCCGAAAACAAAACCGCAGCACTGGCCTTGGAAGCATTATCCGAAGCCCTAGCGGCAGAAGAATTAACCATGCTACGCGCCACCGTGGACAGGGATGACGTGATACTCGACAAGCGACCCAAGTCCACCTCATTCAAACCCGCAGATGAGATTGTCAAATTCCAAGTCCACCCAATGGACCCCATGAAGACAGCTTCCATCGGGACACAGTTGAACCCCGCTATGGACACCACACTGCGCGACTTCTTACGCGAGAATTGGGATATCTTCGCCTGGCACCCATCGGACATGCCGGGCATCCCACGTGGATTGGCCGAACATAGCCTTAACATACTAAAGGGATACAAACCTATTAAACAGACCCTAAGGCAATTTTCGGAGCCCAAACGGCAAGCCATGGGGGAGGAGCTAGCCAAGTTAACATCCGGATTGGCTGGCAAACCAGGTAATGGTACCAAAGAAGGACAAATCCTGGCGCCTATGCGTCGACTTCAAAGACCTTAACAAGGCTTGCCCCAAGGATCCCTTTCCCCTCCCTCGCATCGATCAAATCATCGATGCCACAGCCGGACACGACTCGCTGTGTTTCCTCGACGCATACTCTGGATACCATCAAATAAAGATGGCAGAGTCCGACCAAGCTGCAACAGCTTTCATAACGCCATACGGCCCTTTCTGCTTCAACACTATGCCGTTCGGGCTTAAGAACGCCGGAGCAACCTATCAACGCATGATTCAAACATGCCTGGAAAAGCAAATTGGCAAAACAGTGGAGGCATACATGGACGACGATGTCGTAAAAATAAGACACGTCGAAACCCTAATTGATGACTTGAGGCTTACGTTCGACAACTTATGAACATACGACATCAAGCTGAATCCGGAGAAATGCGTTTTTGGCGTCCCCTCTGGAAAACTGCTGGGCTTCATCGTTTCCAATAGAGGAATTGAAGCTAATCCGGAAAAAATCCGAGCTTTGTCACAGTTGGCTATACCAACAGACCTCAAGCACATCCAGAAATTAGCTGGATGCGTGGCTGCTTTGAGCCGCTTTATCTCCAGGTTAGGAGAAAAGGCATTGCCTCTTTATCGCCTCCTTCGGCGCACCGAACACTTCGTGTGGATGGATGGAGCCGCGGCCGTACTAGATGAAATAAAGACCTTATTGGCCAGTAATCCAGTCTTAACAGCGCCAACTATCAGCGAACCTATGTTGCTATACATAGCTGCAACACATCAAGTTGTAAGCGCAGCACTCGTCGTCGAACGAGAGGTTGACAGATACAAATTCCCGCTACAGAAGCCGGTTTATTACGTATCCACGGTCGTCACCCCATGCAAATCCCGATACCCACACTTGCATATGTAGTCTTCATGGCATCCCAAAAGCTACGACACTACTTTGAAGAGTGTTCGATTACGGTGGCCTCCGAAGTACCACTCAACTGTATAATAAATAACCGCGATGCCATGGGCCGGATTGCTAAATGGGCCATCGAACTCCTTCCGTTTGACATAACGTACAAGCCTCGGCGGGTCATCAAGTCGCAAGTATTAGCCGACTTCATCGCCGAATGGACGTAAGCCGAACTACCTAAAGAGTACATCGCGTACTCTAACTGGATCATGCACTTTGACGGCTCTAAAATGCTGGCCGCATTGGGAGAAGGTGTAGTCCTGACTTATTCCACCGGGGACACGGTCCAGTATGTCCTCCAAATATTATACATAGACTCCAACAATGCAGCCGAATACGAGGCTTTGTTGCACAGTTTCCGGATGACAGTCTCTATGGGCATTCAACGCCTAGAGGTGCGTGGGGATTCAAACCTCGCAATATCACAAATAAATGGAGACTTTGATGCCAAGGATCCGAAAATGGCGGCCTATCGCAATGCCGTCCTTAAAATGTCAGCTTGGTTCGAGGGGCTCGAATTCCACCATGAGTCTCGAGAAAACAATCAAGCGACAGATGTCCTTGCACGCATCGGCACTAAATGCGACCCCGTCCCACCTAACATATTGCTGGAAAGGCTGTTCAAGACATCCGTGGTTTGGGAAGGGGAGTCCGGTAATACCAGCACAGATCCGAATACATCCCCAGATTCCGAACTATCAGACATAGTCAGAGGTTCTACCACCGAAATAACATCGTTAGCCCATGAAATAATGGCTGTCATCACCTTGTGGACTGAGCCTTTCTTGGCCTACATAAATAGGCAGGAGCTCCCTGAAGACCAAAATGAAGCACGCTGCATTTTCCGGCACTCTAAAGCTTACAAAGTCCATGAAGGAGAACTCTATAAGAAAAGTACTACCGGAGTGCTCCAAAGGTGCATCTCCGAAGAGGAAGGGCGGCAGCTCTTGGCTGAAATCCATGCCGGACTGGGCGGGCACCACGCTGCGGCTCGAGCACTAGTCAGCAAGGCCTTCCGTACAAGTTTCTATTGGCCGACGGCCCGAGCATACGCACATGACCTTGTCCAACACTGCGTCGGTTGCCAGCTCTTCTCCAATCAGAGCCATATGCCCCCTACCACTCTCCAAACAATCCCCATAACTTGGCCCTTCGCGGTCTGGGGGTTGGATATGGTTGGACCCCTTAAAGGGGGAAGCCATAAGAAAAAATACTTATTGGTCATGGTTGACAAGTTCACCAAATAGATAGAGGCCAAACTAGTGAAAACGGCCGAATCCAGACCAGTTATAGACTTTATATCCGGGGTCGTACACCGATACGGTGTCCCCCACAGCATCATCACCGATGATGGCTCGAATTTCACGGCCGATGAGGTAAAATCTTGGTGCGGCAAAATGGGCATTAAGCTCGACTATGCTTCCATCTACCATCCTCAAACAAATGGCCAGGTCGAACGGGCAAATGGTCTTATTATGAGCGGCATCAAACCCAGACTAGTGCGGTCCTTGACAGAGTCGGATACTCAGTGGGTCGAGGAGCTCGACTCCGTACTCTGGGGGCTGCGGACCACGCCGAATCGCACCACTGGATACACACCCTTTTTATGGTGTACGGCGCGGAAGCAGTACTACCATGCGACATAATACATGATTCGCCACGCGTACACATGTACGAAGAGAAGGAAGCCGAGTTAGATCGGCAGGATAATTTGGGTGCCCTGGAGGAGGAGTGCGATGTCGCTAAGGCCCATTCCGCATTCTATCAGCAACAGGCTCGACGATACCAAAGCAGAGAAGTGCGGGCCAAAACTTATAATATTTGCGAACTCGTTCTACGCTTACTAGAGAAGAAGAAGGACAAGCTCAAACCCAAGTGGGAAGGCCCCTTCATCATCGACAAAGTTCTCACTGGAGGAGCATACCGCTTACGTAATGCATCCGATAACAGACTCGAGCCGAACCCATGGAACGCGGCCATTCTCCGAAGATTCTACGCCTAGCACCGAACTCAGTGTTCGTCTCCTTAACCCTCCTTTTTTCAATTTTGCTCCCTCCCTTTTTCCTTTCTCGATATCTTTCTTTTCACACAAGTATTTCATATAGTGTGGATTCCCGGATCACTCCGGCCGCACTATGTGTGTAAACTTTACCTGGGGGCTTCCTATACGAAAGCTTAATATAAATTACTTTAAGGGCTTCTTGCCCATCACACATGCATTTCTTTTTCCATGTGTGCCTTTTCTTCACCATTATATGCATCGATATGACTTAAGACGTGGCCAAGCTGGGTTGCCTGGCTCCTGTGTTTATGCCCTATGTTCCCGTTAATTCGGCTAGGGCATAAGGGGAGCACCTCTGTGATTGTTACTACCGGTTGAGCCGGATGTGTACCTCAAACTGGGTGAAGCCGAAAGCTAGTTTCTTTAAGAGAATATTCGGTCGGTGAACAAAAGATGTCTTCGTTTATTATAACATTAATCCCCAGAAGTTTCGTATCCTACGCTTTGGTTCACAGTCCGGACATGTGCCTTGACACATGCTTACCCAGGGAAAGGAACCCTTAACGGAACTATTCTCCCTGGAAGATGTTTCTTGCTAACCATGCAATATAACATAACTAGTTGGGTACTTGTCTATTCAAGCACTTATGACCCCTACACCTGGTCTCCACGCATACTCCGGTTTTATATAACCGAGCGGGTATTCGGACACACCCAAGACTTTAGGATCCGGGGGCTGAAGCGAAAAGGTCCGCCACGACAAATGATTTTAAATCCGGCTAGGGGCTACTTATGTCCATCGAATTACACAGTCATTTGGACTAATTATATTCATCCTCTATACCATCCAACAGGCTATCTAACTTACAATCCTGTTGAGAATACTTTGCGGCTAACGCCACCTGGTCATATACCAGACTCACGGGAATTTCTTGCCCATCTGGCCCGACCGGTCCAACTTCGGCCATATGGTTCGGGTCCAGCTTGGTGTAGCGCTTCTTCACCATCGCCCATGCTTCTCTTGCACCTTGCCGGCAGGTGGATATCTTCCACAAACGGAAGCGCTGCCGTGCTCCCTGAAGCATGTCCACAAGACCCCCATGCCCTTTGGCAGGGAGCTTGATGGCCACAAAGACCACGCAATGCCCTGCATCACCTGCCGAGCTCGCTCGTGCAGTTGTGAGAGGTCCTGCGGTAAATCACCTGTAGAAGCGGGCATCTCCTCCTCAGGGCAACCCGTCAGCATTCCTGCAAACATAACTTTTTCAATATGCTTCCTCGCCGAACTATACTACAGTTCGTTTAGGCACTTACGATAAATGCCGCGGCGAAGCCTTTTGTTCTCCTTCACGGAGTCCGCCATCTATGCGCGGACATCTTTCAATTCCACGTCCAGCCGAACATTAGCATCTTGGAGCATATTCTTATGATGCTTCACTTGCTTAAGGATGTGCTCACCGGCCTTTAGTTGCCTCTAGAGATGCGACTCGTCCTCCCCGCTGCTCTCCAGATTTTCTCCGGGGTTTTCTACAGAACTCTCTGTTAAATTTGTCATACTAGCCGGTTGCCAACGGGTGCATTTTCATATAATTCAGATAAATATTACCACACGAGGCCTTCTGGGATTCCTCTAGCTTGGCAACTGTGGCCCTCAGTTGAGTCTTGCACTCCTCTAGCTCCCGAGACAATTGCTCGTTCTTATCAACAAGAATCTGCGCATGAATTGATACTTAAAACTGGTTTCAACCGTTTCAAGTCTCAGGGGCTACTACTATATATGTGCTCATCAAGCTTTCTTACCCATATATCTTTGGTATACTGGACTATCGCCCGAGCAAGTCCGCTTTGAGCAGCTCGGATGTATGCGTCTCCAGAATTGAAGACATTAAACGCCTCTTCGGAAAAGATGTTGTTGCGAAGCACGACCCATCGACGCCGAAGATCCATGGCGCTCTCTACCTTCGAATTGGTGGCAGAGAGCATAGGTGCGTCTTCTGTCGGAGGACTATGCGGCGTCGGCCCTACGTCCGCCTCCTCTCTCGAAGTTGGTCTTGGAGCATGACTGGTGGAGGCGTGGTTGGCAGGATCTCCGGATACAGTCCAGATACTCCTCTTCCTACCAAAATGTACGATGGGTGCTGTTATACTTCAAACGACAACAAAATTGCATGAAGAGTTGTTTTCTTACCTCTGTAGAGGCGTGTCGATTCTAATCGCCTTCCTCTTGAGCCTACCCAATCCGGACGGTTGTGGCTGACGGGTCCCTAGGGGCTCGGCCCTGCGCTCCGAACGTCGCTTCTGCAAAAGCACGACATATCAGGGATAAGGTGTGACATCAGGAAAGAATTCTCTTCGGAGGATCGAGTTTTCGGCTTGGCTTACACGCGACGAAGGTAATAGTCTGGGATAATTGACGGTAATAGCCACTCGGGCGCCGTCACGGCTTGCCCGATAAAATATCCCGTCGACAAGCTCCACGGCCGCATCTCGGTCTTCTTCAAGTCCTTGATCCAGGGCCCTTTCGGGGTCCACTAGCCGCGGAGAAGGGCTGGTGATTCCTTCCACGTCCCTCCTCAGTTCCTGCTTGGAAATATCGATGCAGGTGAACTTTAGCAAAGAACGCCACAATGAGTGAAGCGATAAAATAAATAACGACTTACCCAGTTTGGGGGATTGTACATGGAGAATCCGTCTCGCGGTTTGATATGGAGGAATTCCTCCTCTTCTCCTTTGTACAGGTCGGACAGTATCCTTGCCAGAGCGGTGGGGGAGTCCGGACCCTTACGGACGCAACAGGTGGCATCGTCTGTCCCATTGTAGTGCCACATGGGATTGCTCCGATATTGAAGCGGTTGCACTCCTCGCATTATACATATTGCCATCACCTCGACTATCATCAATCCGGATTTGGCCAGTAACTTTATCCTGTTCATCAGGAAATGTACTTCCCTGGAATCCTCTTCTTGGGGGCCTCGGGGGCGCCAGCTTAGACGCGCCCTCGGCGGAGAGTTATTGAACTTGGGGAGTCCTGTCCGGATTGGATCCGATAGAGGAGCGTCGTCAATATAAAACCACTCTGAAGCCCAGTTGTCTGGAGCCTTCTTGGGAGTACCAGACAGGTATCCAGTCTCAGCAATACGCCATACTTCGGCCCTGCCCACTTGACATAGGGATTCTCCCTGGTAGCGGGGTACAAGGCAGAACAACTTCTTCCACAATCCGAAATGAGCCTCAGAGCCTAGAAATAGGTCGCAAAGGGCGACATACCGTGCTATATGCAGTATGGAGGCTGGGGTAAGATTGTGCAGCTGGAGGCCGTAGAACTCCAGAAGCCCACGAAGGAATGGATGAACAGTAAACCCGACGCCCCTTAACAGATGCGGAATTAAGCATATTCGCTCCTCTGGAGACGGATTGGGGGATCTCTCCGCTTGTTCTCCGCTATTATAGGTGGCCACTCCGGCTCGCATAGGGACCATGAATGCCGGCGGGAGGAGCCCTTGGGTTTGTAACTTTATCAAACGGCTATGAGAAACTGAACACTCTCCCCAGTCTCCCGGCTTGGGGCAAGGGGAGCAAGCAGAAGAGTTGCGACAACCGGCCATGCTGGAATGGTTTTTTTTGGGCTCTCTATTGGATGCTTGCTCGAGGAGGGAGAGTGAGGTTTGGATCTGGGAATCCCCGTCTCTTAAAATAGGCGGCTAGCTTGAAGGACCAAGGGTGGAAAATGCAAAAATGCCTCGACTCCTCACATTCGCTCGACATGTGGAAATGATCATTATTGATACACTAAAGCCGAGTAGTACAACATTGATGAAGATGTCGAACACTGTTCGTCATGATGGGAACCTTGGAGTATTCGGAGGAGGAACCCTCCTTGCAATGCCGAAAACAAGACTGCACGCCGGACTCATCGTCATTGAGGCCTGGTTCAGGGGCTACTGAGGGAGTCCTGGATAAGGGGGTATCTGGACAGTCGGACTATATACATCGTCCGGACTATAGAAGCGTCAAGATACAAGACTCAAGACTTCGGCTCGTGTCCGGATGGGACTCTCCTTTGCGTGGAAGACAAGCTTGGCGATCCGGATATTATGTTTCCTTCCTTGTAAACCGACTCCATGTAAACCCTAGCTCTCCGGTGTCTATATAAACCGGAGATCATGGCCCTTAGAAGGCCGATCACAATTACATTCATACCATCATAGGCTAGCTCTTAGGGTTTAGCCTCTACGATCTCATGGTAGATCTACTCTTGTATTCCACATATCTTCAATATTAATCAAGCAGGAAGTAGGGTTTTACCTCCATCGAGAGGGCCCAAACCTGGGTAAACATTGTGTCCCTTGCTTCCTGTTACCATCAGCCTAAGACGCACAGATCGGGACCCCCTACCCGAGATCCGCCGGTTTTGACACCGACAGTTGCCATCCTAGGATTACCTGCGACCACGGGACTTGGATTTATCGGGGATGGATGAAGAATTCGTACCTGGTTCTCCATGAGAAAACCCTATGCAATCGCCGAGAGGGGGTTTTCTCTGAACAAGCAGACGAGGGAGAAGGGGATTCAGGCCCAGTGAAATATTGCCGCTTTGTCCGTCCAGCTTACTGCTAAAGCTAGAAAGGGGGGCGGGTTTGTGATTTGACGGCTCATTGGGCATTACTGCGGCGCTACGACCGGGGTGTGTCTACTGTGAAGTTGTGCACTCTAATATGTGCATATGGCACGTGGACCCCGTTGCCGGTTACCCCACATATCAGCGAAAGGAAGTAGAAAGACAGGAGTAACTAGTTACACATAAATATATTTTTTGACAGAGAGATACTCCCTTTGTAAGGAAATATACAAGTCTTTTATATCACAACTTTATACATAAGAAAACTCAAGGGGAATATATATAACATATATAATTATAAAAAATAGAGTTGTTTGTAACACAGTATAGATGAGTTGGTGATGATGGTGTGCCTGCCATCCTGCAATATAGGCCGCCCGATTTATATCTGACGGATAGGAAGGAAACTATGACAATTTTGCCAAAAGGTACCCACACACCTCTCCACATTTGCAAATAAGGCCTTCCCTCGTTCATCCTTTTCTCTCACAAGATAAAATACTCATACAAATGCAACTTGATGTTACGTGTAATGCACGGGCATTATGGGGGTTCATCTTTTTTTATGGGGGTTCAGCTGAGAATATAATACTCAGATAGGCTCACGGTTCTGGACTTTGGGCCGCAGGCCGACCCTGCATGTTTGGGGGCCCATGTGTTCTACCTCAGTGCTTTTCATATTGCAAGCGATCGGTACGGTGCTGGTTTTAGATGTTGTCGCAAGGCGAATACACAAAATTGAATAAACCAGGCAGCTGTTGGAATGAAATCGAATGAAAGTTTCTAACCAGCAATCAGAGTTGCATTTCTATCAATGATATACCATGTGATAAATAATACTGTCGTACTACTTATACACACAGGACACCCAGAGTTTAAAGTAATCTATAAGAAATCAGTGTCAACCTCTCGCATGTTTTGGTCAAAAGAGGAATTTAGAACCATCATTTGGCACACTAAAATCACATGCAAGATCACCCAGAAAGTTATACTACCATTACTAGTACTGCGTGTTAGATGAAAAAACACGATCAAGATCGAGAAAAAGATTGTCAACAAGAGATATTACCTGGACTTGCTTAATGAGGGATCCTGGAGAGGGTGGCTTGGACATGGCGATGGCTTTGAGCTTGTCTGCGGTAGTCTCGGCGGGGTGCTTGCGCTTCTTCGTACCGTGAGCCTCGACTGTTTTGGCCAGAGCCATAGACATCACGTCGGCCGGTGCTCCAGCATCCATCCAAGAGAGGAAGCTGAGAGAGAAAAGTGAAAGGAGGAACGAGATGAGGGAGAAGCAAAGTGAGTGGGGGTTTTCTTCAAGAGAGGAAGCTGAGAGAGAAGAGCGAAATGATGGTTGCTTCGTCCGTCCAACTTACTGCTGGAAAGGAGGGGGTTTTGTGAGTTGACGGCTCATTGGGCATTACTGCGGCGCTTCGATCGGGGTAGTCTACAGTCACTCTACTACGGAGTAATTTAGTGCATGGATGGTGGACCCAGGTGCTGGCTGTCCCACACGTCAATAAAAGTGAGTAATTTAGTGCATGGTTGGAGGAGGATCCGCACGGTAGAGCGTGTCCACTGTTTTTTTGAAGAAAAAAATGATTACAACAAGCGTTTCCACTCTTACGACGGAGGAGTGCGAAACACGGCAGCCACTTGAACATACATAGTGCTCCTACTACTAGGCATGTGCAGTGGTTCATATGTCAGTACTACACAATCTTGTTGCTAGTGTAGTAAGATATGACAATAACAAATGATGTTGTGCGCATGTCAATTACTCCTATATGTAACATAGTACCGCTTTTTCGACTGTTCGGTCGAGAATGAATGGTGAGATCAATGTTAACAGAAGCAGGTCCACAGCGCACGGAGAGTACGGTGCTACAGTGCTCCACGAAACATGAACCATATGAAGCACGATAAATTGGATTGTACATCTTTCATATTTTTGATTTTGATATCGATTTTGATACATATAAGGTGTCCTACGGACAATGCAAATCAGATAGTGTTAGGCAGGGTGTATGAAGGGTGCACGGGATGGGAGCAAAAGTTCCCTTCTCGACCCACTTTTGGTTGTTTGGCAGAGTGCATGAAGGGTGCATGAGTCCACACTACTAGGTTGAAAAAAATACACGAAGAGGAAAACAACTATATTGAGATGAGAATGCAATCAAACACACCCACATGTTTGTGCTACAGTGACTGATCTGCACCAGCTGAGTTTGATCCAACGGTCATGTTGCGCCAACACATGGACATGCCCATGAAGTGGGTGCCTAAACACCACCGAAGTCCTCTGCTTCTCGAGGGGCACGACATTGGTGATGCAGGGTGCAACAGCCCGCAGAGCCCACTCCCGGTCGACGGGAGCCAGCTCGTCAAAGACGGCTTCCAATGGCACGAATGGATTCCGGTGACGGAGCCCTAAAAGGATTCGCCCGGCAACGGTGATGGAAGCCTGCAACCCCTCCTTGTCCAGCTCAGCCCCCACCATCGCGTGGAGATGGCTCAGCTCCTCGGAGATATAGTTGAAGAAGGAGACCAGGTCAGGAAGCCGCAGCTTGTTGAAGTCGACCGGGTGGTCGAACGGGTTTAGCCCGACGACCGGCATCGTCGCGCTGGCACGATGGTAGGCATCGCGCAGCCGCAACACGTGCGTGGCAACTTGGTTCACCAAGTTGCTGAGGCGATCCTGGACCTCATCACGATCAGCCCGCTCGCGCTCCAGCCGGCTCCCCTGACAGCCTATCGTATCTCCCGCTTTTTGCAGCAACGCCTCCGACGCCTCAAGCATCTTTGCGGTGGACGCCTGCCGCTTTTGAAGCTCCGTGAACTCCCACACATAACGGAGGAGCATGGCACTCCTCTCCTCCTTGAGCTCATGGAGCTCCACATCCTTGGCATGGAGCTCCTGTGTCAGGCGCCTCACCTTGGACTCCGTGATTTGCTACGCCGCCATGGCACCAAGTAGAAGCAATGGGGAGAGGAAGCAAAGGGGGCGAAACGGCTGAAAGGCAATGCAATCTACGGGAAGGCGGAGGGAGCCAGCCGAGGAGCGGGGAATCTTTTGGTTTTCACCACGGTAAAACACCAGTCGACGACTTCTCACATCAGGGAGTAGTGGGTTCTACAGGCGGAGTCATCATGACTCATTGCTGCTGCGCCTGCTCCCGTCAATCAAAAAATTAAAAATCCTGCCCCGCATGCTCCCGTCAATCAAAAAATTAAAAAACCTGCGCGCCTGCTCCCGTCAATCAAAAAATTAAAAATCCTGCCGCACCCGAACACCAGAGCAACGCTGCGGTGGATATTTAAATTTACCTGCCGACAAGAAGATTAAAAAGGGGGTGAAAAACAAATGTGGTGGCGGCCTAGCTAATCGGTCAAACTAGCCCAACTAGCTAGCCACAGTGCTTCACTGATGTACTCGGCGGGAAAGGTGGTCTTTCGTGATTTGACGACTCATTTACTTGCTTCAGCGCTACGACCGAGGTGGACCCAGAAAACGCGCGGTAGGGCATCCCACATCAGGAAGAATATATGCGTGCACCACTCGGGAGGACCCTGAAACCGCGCGGTAAGGTGTGCCACGTCTCGGCACAGAGGAAAAATGTGCGTGTAAAAATACACTCTATCAAACGTAGTACCTATGGTTCGACCTCGGGACCCAGCCA
The DNA here is from genome assembly GCF_018294505.1 of Triticum aestivum. Classification (NCBI taxonomy): domain Eukaryota; kingdom Viridiplantae; phylum Streptophyta; class Magnoliopsida; order Poales; family Poaceae; genus Triticum; species Triticum aestivum. The sequence goes on along the minus strand of NC_057798.1, from coordinate 601,760,819 downwards.
GTCGGTCAAAAACACCCCACTAGCCACGCCACACAGCTTCATCATGCAAACATGGCACGGATGATAGATGTGGTTAGCTCCGTCTCGACCAGCCACAACGTCTCTTGTTCTAGGCGAATCTTCTATTTTCCAAGCTTTTTTTAGTTGTAATAACACCACGGCAAGCTAGCGCCGCTCTTCGTGTGTGCCCGTGCAAAGGTTAGACGACTGAGAGAAGAGAGATTGAGATTGTAGACCTAGGACCCACCAGTAAGTGAGACAACGGTCATGCACGTGTTGACGAGTCACTCCCTCTACTCTACTCAACGCAAGTACTATATAAAATCAAGTTATGGGACAAAGCCAACAACCGTTGTTTTTTCAGTCTATCAACTGACGCTTTGTAGTCCAGGTTGCCAGTTCGAATCTCGTCTGTCAGATTTGTTAGTTTTAGGTCCAAATTTGATTAATGACAAGTGGGACCCCCGTGTGTTGTTACGACATTTCAGTGTAGGATGGTTTTTTTGAACAAACACTTTGCGCGGTTAGACATGTAACGACACGAGTTACACGTATTTTGCAAGTTTATGAACAAAAATGACAACAGCATAGAATATCACATCCACCTCGCAGCTTAGATACTATGGTGATACGAGTTTTCACACTGTTGGAAGTGAGATCCAACGGCTTGGGAGTAGTCTTTGTAATTATGCGCAATTTCCAAACTCTCCAAAGGTTTTTTTGCAAATAAAACCTTCAGCCCTCGTGTGTGCTGCTGCATCTTCGATCCAACGGCTCCCCGTTGCTCATATTAGGTGCTCCCCGTAGCTTAATTACACTCTACGGTGATATGAGCATCTATGTCGTATGATCAGTGATCAAATGGCACATGTGTAGTACTTGTACTTTCTGCGCATTTCCCAAACTCTATCAGCCGTATATTGCAAAAACATTCAAACCTCCTACTGTGGGCCGTTAGATCTCAGTGAACTCGTATCACCATCGAATCTACGGTGCGGGAGAACCTCATACTCTCCCATGCGAGAAAACATAAGGTGCTATCGCAGCTTCGATGCTACGGTGATATGATCTTGGAGGTCGTTTGATCTGAGATCCAATGGCATCTGAGCAGTCTTTGTGCTTGTAAGCAGTGGCCAAACTCTTTTGGGGCTTTTCTGCAAAAAACCATTCGAACCACTGAGGAGGTGTTGGGTCACAAATCCAACGGCTCCGAAGAGCTTGTATCACCAAAGCATCTAAGGTGTGGTAGCACATGATATTCTTACATACAGGAGAATATGATGTCCTCCTTCATCTTAGATGCTACGGTGATACGAGCTTCGAGGTCGTTGGATATGGGATCCAAGGGCATCTGAGTAGTTTTTGTACAAATTGTGTGCAATTCTCAAACTCATCAAGGTTTCCTGCAAAAATATTAAGACACATCATGTGAGCTGCTATATCTCAGATCTACAAGCTCCAAGTAACTCGTATCAGCATATAGCATCTATGGTATGGGGGCACATGATATTCTCCTGGGGAGGAGGGGTGGGGGGTGCACAACCAATTGGTGGTTGGGAGGGTGGGGACAAATATAATCTAAACAACCCTAAACAAAGCTCCACAATTTTATGTAAGGTCAAGGGGTTGACCCCCGACAATCATAGCTCCGCCTAAACACAACTTTTGCATGTACTGTAGTACTAGACTTAATATTCATGTTTCAGTTTCATGTTCATTTTAAATATTGAACTGAGGACCATGGCTGTCTTACATTTTACTCCCTTCGTTCCTAAATAGTAGTCTTTTTAGAGGTTTCAAATGGACTGGCACATACAGATGTATATAGACATATTTTAGAGTCTAGATTCACTCATTTTGCTCCGTATGTAGTCACTTGTTGAACTCTCTAAAAGACTAATATTTAGGAACAGAAGGAGTATTTTTGAATTCGTGTCATACATGCATGGTTTGGAAAAATAGATGCACTATACTTATTGGATTGTTGTTGTGTTCGTGCGTGTGTGTGTGTGTCTCTCTCTGTGTGTGTGTGTGTGTGGTCATATGCTTAATACATACAAAGTTTTATCACCTCCATATTGTTCATCTTTTAAATTTGAATTTGCATTGGAAAACTTACTAGGGATACCATGAATGTGAAATCCACGTTGAGATCACTATATCACAAACTCACTCTGTTTCAAAAACTCGTCATAAATCAATTACCACGTTGAGATTAGTATTCGCAAGGAAAATACGGGTATTGTAATACACATAGATTCGTTCGGCAATTTAAAAGGTTCCTTTCGTATTCTCGAATGGTAGGACCCAACGGCGTACCAGCCAGACCTTGGCTCGTGTTGATCCTAAAAAAATAAAAAAATAAAAACACCGAGCTCGTGTCCTTCGGTGGCATGCATGGTACGCACATTATGAAACCCCAACCAGTCGAGCCTCAGCGCTTCAAGTCGAAATATCTGGCGCCAGAATTCCAGCCCTAGGAAATTCCACTCATGTCCCCGATCCATAATGACTACCGATGAACAACGGAGGGATGCTTTAGTAACTAGACAATGTTACCACCGTGCCGAGCACGGTTCAATTCCCTCGCTCGCCGCTCGTCAAGGTCACCCGTCAACTGCATTGCCTAGTACTACTACTACTACTACTACTACTACTACTACTACTACAGGATGAGCACAGAATTGAGCCCGTTTGTTCGTGCCTAGTACTTGAGTTAATATATCAGGCAATGCACTGGTACGAAGGGATTATCCTTTTACTCTGCATATATAACTTGTCTGAAGTCTAACTAAGCAAAATGTTTGACCAAATCCTTTCTTAAGAAATACAACAGGACAGATGCACGTCTTGAAAATTTATTGCATGACGCAGGTTATGATATTGTTTCGAATCCTGGATCTTAAATTTCAGAAAATCCAAAAGTGAGCATAAATTCTTGAAACTGAGCATGGTCACGTGATATGGCACAAATATTACGTCGTAAGTTTTTTCTTCAATTTGAGACAAGCTGCTTATGACAAGTTGCACAAATGAAGAGCCAAGGTATTTTGGAACAAAGATCTGTCATGTTAAGGCGAACACTTTCACTATTGAAACCCTGGGCGTTTATGTGCCGCCACGAGTCCTCGCTTCTCATCCGCAGGTGCCGTCCAAGCAAGCGTGTGAGTCGACGGGAGGCGTGCAAGCAGACCGCTGCGCCGGCTGTTAGGGAGGCGTGCGAGCAGACCGCTGAGAAGACCGCCCACCGTTGTCCCAACTGCTCCCACTTTTAATGTCGGCGACGCCGCAGTTTAAAATCAACCCCACACTACCCGGTATCTCTACAATCTTCTCTCTTCCTCTCTGATTCTCCTGTTGTCTACCTCCAACTAGCGTGACCTATACGTACACCATGCCGCATCACGATGGTCTGCCCTTAGTGTTCCAGTTTCCAAAGGAAGACACCCAGCTGGAGTCTCAAGAACATAAGGCGCTTTGGGACGAGCTTGAACTGGCCTTGCGGGAAGACGTCACGCCTGTCCCTGCTCCTGTTCCGGCTCCCGTTGCCCCGACTGCACCAGCGCCCATCCCCGTGGCATTGATGGGCTGGGAGCCGCACATTGTCACCGAGCTTGATCCCACGGGGTTCCACGAGGTCCCCGCCGACTTTCACACGCCCGTGGACCTGCCAGCGCATGCGCCTGCGCGTGCACTGCCGCGCACGCCCGTGCTAGTGCCCGTGCACCTACCAGCGCATGCGCCTGCGCGTGCACTGACGTGCGCGCCCATGCCGGTGCCCGTGCAGATGAATGACTCCGCGCGCCGTTGACAACGCATGTCCCCGCGCGGGTGCCAGTGCCCCCATCAACGGCATGGATGGCCGCCGTCGACCGCTTCCTTGCACCAACGCTAGTCGCCTCCTCCCACCAGTTGACTCGCTCTGAAGTCCAGAACATTTTGGCCTTCCTTGAAGCTAGGCCAACATCCAGGAGTACGCCAACAACGGCGCAGGACGTCGCTGTCGCCATCGGTCAGTGGCCCGACGACACACAGAGCACGACAGAGGAGCCGCTTCCCACCGTGAGATGCCCCTGCCACCGTCGCGTAATCTAAATTTGCCATGAAAAACGTTCGGATTGCCATGCTTAAAATCCGAACGTTTATCATTTCCGTTTATTTTATATCGATCATCGTATAATTTAAAGTCAGAGTCAGACTGAACGAAATCTTATGTTTGATCGATTGAATGTTCTGCTAGAGCCGTATCAAATTAAATATAAAACGTCATCAAGCCTCATGTTCCTTGTCATCCAACGACCTAGACTGCTTCAATGTCGAGCGCTCAACACGTTTAGTGTGCAATTAATTTCATGCCAAAAATAGTGCTAATCACATAATAACACGCAAATAATATCCGCATGCACTTAATATACTTCCTAATTAACGTGCATTGCACGTACACACTGACTAGTGCTGCTAGTACGTGAAACTGGTGCGGTGACTTGTGAACACGTCCAGATATGGTCAAGGCAACATCGCCTGCGAGTTCTTCGTGTTTGCCCGTGCGTCTAAACGCAAAAGGGGAGGAGAGAGAGAGAGAGAGCACATGGAACCCACCAGTAAGTGAAGGCGAATAGTACCAAAAATAATATTACATGTTATCCATTAATTAGGCTGTGGTAATATAAAAACATTATGTGAACAAAGGGGGGTACAACAAACATTGATGTTCTATCTATGTTGCCTATTGACGTGCGGCTTGAAGGCCCGGTCGCATGTTAGATCCTCGTCCTTTATTTTTTAATTTGTATATGGGTCCAAATTTGTTTCATGACATGTGCCCTCGGTGTGTAGTTTGTAGCACTTTAATTTGTGGGTCAAAATTTGTTCCATTCCAAGTGGACTATCGGTGTGTAGTTTTGTAGCTTATTTATAATAATTAAAGAGAACGACATAGTGTTTTTAATAATACCATGATGCGACATTGAAGGCGAGAAAGGGCATGCGAGAGAGCGATGATCGAGCCAGAGGGAAATCAACTAGGGGAGTTGAGTGGGTTGCAATGGTGTTTGGAGTAGTTGTGGGATGAATGCTACGAAAATATAATCTAAACCGACCGAAATAAATGCCTACACAAATTAATCCAAGGTTGGAGTGCCCCTAGCAATGTAAATAGCTCCGGCTTTTCGAGGGATGGAGAGGTAGTAGCTTCAATGCATGGAAGATACGGCGCGAGAAAGCGAGGTCAATCAAGAGACATATAGATAGAGAGACAAAGTGAGTGTGATCCATCATTCATTGAACAAATATATATGCTCTGGAGAGATATTGTCCGATTGAGCTTTTGGCATGGGTGAGGGCTGTAAGATAGAGCTTGAGAGATGATCCAGTCACAGACGTGTAGATATATTTTGTGCGTGGGAGGAAGCAAGGTCAACCGATCACATAGGGTCACCGTGCGATCGAAAGAGTGAGATGGGTTGGAGAAAGTGACCTAGATAGACAATGTGCGTGAGAAAGTATACAATGTGAATAGGTCGAATTGGTCTCAAACATGGTGATATATCATTTTTGTCCGAGAAAGAGCAAGGTCAATTGAGACATACAAAGAGAGAGAGAGAGAGAGAGAGAGAGAGAGAGAGAGATTGAGTGAGCGTGGCCCACCATGAGGTCGAAAGAGTGGTGACGGCTTGGATGGACTGACCTAGACAGACAATCTGCGTAAGAGAGTATAGAGTGTGTCGATCGAGACCTGAATAGGGTGATATATCATTTGTCTATAAATGAAAATGAGGTTAAACGAGACTCAGATAAAGAGAGAGAGATTGAGCGAGTGTGGCCCGCCGTGCGGAAGAAAGAGTGAGATAGTCTCGAGGGAGTGACCTAGATATACAACGTGCGTGCATGCGCACGAGAGGTTGGGGGCTAGATTGGCAATACATGTATTTAGCGCAAGCGGATGAGAGGGATAGGGGAGAGAGAGAGAGAGAGAGAGAGCTCGGCATGGGTTGCAATGGCGGGTGAGGGAGTCCCGGATTAGGGGGTGTCCGGATGGCCGGACTATGACCTTTGGCCGGACTCCCGAACTATGAAGATACAAGATTGAAGACTTCGTCCCGTGTCCGGATGGGACTTTCCTTGGCGTGGAAGGCAAGCTTGGCGATACAGATATGTAGATCTCCTCCCATTGTAACCGACTCTATGTAACCCTAGCCCTCTCCGGTGTCTATATAAACGAAGGGTTTTAGTCCGTAGGATGAACAACAATCATACCATAGGCTAGCTTCTAGGGTTTAGCCTCTCTGATCTCCTGGTAGATCTACTCTTGTACTACCCATATCATCAATATTAATCAAGCAGGAGTAGGGTTTTACCTCCATCGAGAGGGCCCGAACCTGGGTAAAAACATCGTGTCCCTTGTCTCCTGTTACCATCCGCCTAGATGCACAGTTCGGGACCCCCTACCCGAGATCCGCCAGTTTTGACACCGACATTGGTGCTTTCATTGAGAGTTCCTCTGTGTCGTCACCTTTGGGCCCGATGGCTCCTCTGATCATCATCAACGATGCGGTCCAGGGGGAGACCTTTCTCCCCGGACAGATCTTCGTATTCGGCGGTTTTGCACTGCGGGCCAATTCACTTGGCCATCTGGAGCAGATCGAAAGCTACGCCCCTGGCCATCAGGTCAGATTTGGGAGTTTGAACTACACGACTGATGTCCGCGGAGACTTGATCTTCGACGGATTCGAGCCACAACCGAGTGCGCCGCACTGTCACGATGGGCATGATCTAGCTCTGCTGCCAGATAGAGCCCAGAAGGCCGCTCAGATGTCCGCTCCGAGCTTTAGTTCGGAGCCGACTGCGCCGATCGAGGACGGATGGCTGGACACCGCCTCGGGGGCTGCAATCTCTACGGTGATCGAGCCGAACACCAGTCTTGTCCTTTGCGAAGCTCGCGACTCCAAGGTGCCGGACTCCTTTCCGGACTCCGAATCTTCCGCACCCCTGCCGATCGAACCCGATTGGGCGCCGATCATGGAGTTCGCCGCCACAGACATATTTCAGCGCTCGCCCTTTGGCGACATCCTGAATTCACTATAGTCTCTCTCTTTATCAGGAGAGCCTTGGCCGGACTATGGTCATCAAGGTTGGGATGAGGACAAGGAGGAAATTCAAAGCCCACCCACCACCCACTTTGTAGCCACTGTCGATGATTTAACCGACATGCTCGACTTCGACTCCGAAGACATCGACGGTATGGACACCGATGAAGGAGACGACCAAGAACCAGCGCCTACAGGGCACTTGACAACCACCTCATCTCATGATGTATACATGGTGGACACACCCAAAAGAAATGACGAGGAGGAACAAAGGGACGCAACGAGGGATCATTCCCTCGAAAAGCAATTGAAGCGGTGGCATAAGCGCCACGCCAAACCCCACCTTGACAAAGACCCAGCCATAGATCAGGGCGAACCGGCGGACGACGAACATGCCGTCGAGCAACCGTCCGAACAGGGCAACTTGGATAAACAAAGTGAACAACCCATCCCCGACAAAGATAATAGTCCGGACGACCTCACGTCGGACAAGTTGCTGGAGTAGAAGAACCTCCCCCAAAGGCTCGTCGCCACTGCGCGTAGCCTGAAAAAGCATAAGCGGAAGCTCAAAAGAGTGGAAGATGCACTCAGAATCAGATGGGGCAAAGTAGTCAGCACCGCACACAAGTACGGCGACAGTCACCACACAAAGAGCTATCTGAAGCGAAAATTACTACCGGAATTTTATGAGGAGGCCTTAGAGCCCCCATAGTCAAAAAACAAGGAAGCCACCAGGTCAGATAGACGACCCCATGACCAACATAGAGCGGCAAAGGGCGCCGCAATCAATCCGGCACGCGATCCGCACAAGGATTCGCATCAAAAAGACGGCCCAACTAGATCTATCTACGGGCCAAGAAAGCAAGCTCTAGTAAGCAATGCAACAAAACAAATATCTGAACATCGCGGCACACCCAAATACAGGGGCGCCGCACATCCCCTATGTTTCACCGATGAGGTGCTGGACCATGAATTTCCAGCGGGATTCAAGCCTGTAAACATAGAGGCATATGACGGAACAACAGACCCTGGAGTCTGGATTGAGGATTATATCCTCCACATACACATGGCTAGAGGAAATGCCCTCCACGCCATAAAATACTTACCCCTCAAGCTCAAAGGGCCAGCCCGGCATTGGCTTAAAAGCCTTCCCGAAAACACCATAGGAAGTTGGGAAGAGCTCGAGGATGCTTTTCGGGCAAATTTTCAAGGGACCTATGTCCGACCTCCGGATGCAGACGATCTAAGTCATATAACTCAACAACCCGGAGAGTCAGCCCGAAAACTCTGGAACAGATTTCTTACTAAAAAGAATCAGATAGTCGACTGTCCAGACGCCGAAGCACTAGCAGCTTTCAAACATAGCGTTCGAGACGAATGGCTCGCCAAACACCTCGGCCAAGAAAAGCCAAGAACAATGGCCTCATTGACTAGCCTCATGACCCACTTTTGCGCAGAAGAAGATAGCTGGTCGGCAATAAGCAGCCCCAGCGACCCAAATACATCCGACGTCAGAGATGAAAACGGGAAACCACACCATAGCAAGGAACAGTGCTGGATCAAGGGAAGCAGCCAGAAGAGCACGGCAGTCAACACCGGATTCAAAAGCTCTTGGCGGAATCAGAAAAAGCCGCCCCCCAAAGATAATAGGGACGAGCTATCTAACCTCAACAAAATCTTGGACAAAACATGCCAAATCCACAGTACCCCCAGGAGGCCTGCAAACCACACCCACAGAGATTGTTGGGTCTTCAAGCAATCCGGCAAACTCAACACCGAACACAAGGGGCTCGACAAAACGGAAAAACAGAGTGGCGCCTATAGAGATACGCGCCATACGGCCTGTCCCAGAGGAGTCCCTCCACTAGTTGTTACAACCAATCACCTTCGATCATCAGGATTACTCTAGAAGTATCCGGAACGCAGGCTGGACTGCCTTGGTATTAGATCTGAAAATTGACGGACTCCACTTTACACAAGTCCTAATGGACGGCGGCAGCAATCTAAACCTGCTATACCAGGACACAATCCGCAAAATGGGGATAAACCCAACAATAATTCACCATGGCAACACTTCCTTTCAAGGGGTAACGCCAGGCCCAGATACCCATTGTATGGGTTCCCTCTTGTTAGAAGTTATGTTCGGCTCCCCCGACAACTTCCGAAGCGAAAAGCTAACCTTCCACATCGCCCTATTCATAAGTACCTATCAAGCACTACTAGGACGCGAAGCTTTCGCCCGCTTTAATGCAATACCGCATTATGCATCCCTTACACCTAAAATGCCCGGTCCGCGAGGCATCATCTCATTAAAGGGAAATATCGAGTGTTCCTCGAGCGCGGACAATGGTGCGGCTGCCTTGACAGCCGCACACTAAACCAGCTTTACTAGTTAAAGCACCTAAACAGGTCGTTCAAGACCCCGGACATGGTTCGACGAGTCCGGCGTAAACATACAAAGGCTTACTAGCCGCATACCCCTGTACAAGGGGCTCAGCGCATTTACACCAAGAGACAATAAAGCTCAATTCTACCCATTTTCTGTATTATACTTTGTTTATTTAATATAACATAGATTTCTCGCACGATTGTTTTCAACTAAGTTCCTCTCTTTTATAGATGAACACCATGCTACACCCGTCCACGATACGGCACAACGAAGACACAGGCGCAGACGTGCAGTAGGGACCCGTTTCAAGGATTCTTTTCAGATTAAGACCCTGCGTAAACCTTTTTTTACTGTCTCTTGTTGATAATATCCCCCGGGTTTTTGTCATAATCGAGGAGCCGACTGGCATCTTGGCATGTGGCCACGCCAGAATTTTGCGCGTACCTGGACACCAGGGGCTTCTTACCAAGGGCTTTTGTTCAGCCCGTTTTCATAAAGACCGAATACCTTAGGGAGTGTTCGGCATCGCGAGTTTGGCCTTATATGCATCAGCTCTGAATCATGTCTTTGGTCAAATGTTGGGTTTGCCCGGCTCCTGTGCTTTGCTGCCTTACGTTCTGCTCTATCGGCTAAGGCGACACCAGGAGAATTACTGTGATTGTGCCCCGGTTCGGCCAGGCGAGCACCTCAGTAGAGAAAGCCGAAAACTGACTGTCATGATATAGCGAGAGACTAGTCAACCACTCGATGACTTGCCGGAATCTTTAGGATTCCTCCGGATTAATGAAGGGCCGTTTCCCGGTCAGGCACACACGCGCCCCGATTTCGGGTGAGCGCGGTGCCCCTAGGGGCTATATAGTAGCCCCACTGTCAAACTCCTATGGCTAAGTGAAAGTGATAAAGCATTCTAGTACGGTTGCCTAGTTCGTTGCGCTATCACCTCCTTTATAGGACCAAGACGTTGGATCAAGTGTGAAAATGCGCCTTCTGCGAACACCCCCACATTATATGTGTGGGGGCTGAAGCCAATGACTGCCATCTTTCAGGTTATATACACATATACATTAACGGCCGCACATGAGGTATTCTAATTCTTGAAAGCACAAGTATAAAAAGCTTTTATATGCCATCAAAACATTGTTTACAATAATAAATGTTATTCGAACATAACATCCTTCGAGCACTGCGTCTCTATTAAACGAGCGCCCTGCAGAACTTCCTCAAAATAGTGCTCGGCAGGTACTCGGCTTTCGTCCGAATCTTGGGACGCAACAACACTGGCCTTCATCTCCGCCCAGTATGTCTTGACACGGGCAAGAGCCATTTGTGCACCCTCTATGCACGCTGACCTCTTCATTGCATCAATATGCGGCACCGCACTAAGGAACTGCTGCACCAAGCTAAAATAACTCTTCGGCTCGGGCCTTTTCGGCCACAGATGACTCACAACATGCTTCATGGCGAGTCCGGATAACCTGTCCAGCTCCGCCCATGTGGCCAAACGAACGGATACCAAAAGTGGGCGGTCTGGATTGTGGAACTGCGACCAAAAAAGTTCTTCCACTTCGTGGTCATTTCGATCCCAGAAGTGTTCGGTCGCGTCCGCGGCACTCGCCGCCAAGTCCAGATAAGTGTTCGCCGCACTCCACTTCTGGTCCAACGGAGCATACTTAGGATCCCCGAACTTTATCCGCAGCATATAGGTATTTCCAGCCGTGATATCTCCAGCCTGACGCAGCTCCTCCTTCATAGCTCTCATCACAGAGCGATTATCCTGGGCATCGGGAGTGACCTTCTCTAGGTCCTTTTGTGCCACCCTATCTTCTTTTTCAAGAAGCTTGCAGTGGTCGGCACCATTCTTCAATTCTATAGCCATCTCGGCCATCTCCTTCTTGCTCTGGCAGTGAGCAGCCTGTTCGGCTTTTAGCTCTTCAGCCGCCTTTAAGGCAGCCGCATCGCTTTTCCTGGCCTGCTCCTTGGCTCGGGCGAGTTCCGCCCGAAGGTTCTCCATGGCAGCGGCACCATCTGCATTAAGCACACATGTTATAAGGTACGGACATTAAGCTCCTCTTACGATATGTCTTCGGAGACATTACATACCTTGTGCCTCGTCCAGCCGCTTGTTTACAAGCGCGATGTCGGCATCTGCCGCGTCAAGTTGCCGCTTTAGATCGGCAAATTCATCAGTCTGGCTAGCCACCGAACTCTTAGCAACCTATATAGGAAAGACGACAGATTATACCTGGGATTATGATCCTCCACGCGCCGTCATTTTTGACAATGCACGGAGTCTCAGGGGCTACTATCTATATAGGGCACATTTTGTATATGTGGATCTGTCAAAAGGTACATCATTTCGCGTCCCACAAAACCTGTCAGTAAACTCCTGGCGGCCTCGTACAATCCACTTTTCACGGATGAAATCCTTCTAATCACCGTGTTCATCAACACACGGTGTTCTTCTAAGATAGACGCTCGCCCGAGCAGATCCTTCAGCTCCTCCGACCGTGCACCGGACGGTGCCGGACTCGTCCGAAGACCCTTTTTGAAGGCCGGATTCGGAGAAACCCTCCGAGACGACACCTCGGGGTCGCCCGCCTCGCAAGACGGTACAGCTGGGGGAGGCGTTCCGCTCTCCATCATCTCCGGACGAAGATCCCCTGAAGATGAGCTCTGTTGAGAAGGGTTGAGATCCGAACTACAAGGTAAAATTTCGGTTATCTTCCTTAGAAATAAAACAGGGATGTCTCTCATTTTAAAACCCCTCTCTTTACTTACGGCTCGGTGGAGAGCTGATCCCCTTGGGGGCGTAATGCGGCCGGGGCACCCTTCGGCGCCGGACCCTCTGACGAAGATTTCTTGCCCCGCTTTGAGGCCATCGCCTCCGGGTCTTCAGAGGCGGTCCTCTTCTTTCCCTGGCTAGAGGAATTCTCGATTATTCCTTTCCTGACAGCCTCCTTCACGGAGGCGGTATCTTCTTGGTTCCCCTCTTCGTCTTCTTCTGAAGGCGCAACCTCCAGCATCCTGGTTAACACGGGATCCGGCGTGGTCTCAGGGAGGGGGGCCGGACACCTGATAAGCTTTGCTTTCGCTATCCACTCCTGTTTGAAGGATAGCTCTTTTAAGGGCAATTTTATGAATATACGAGTAACGTGTCTGGGTACAGGGGTACTTACTTGAGTGTCCAGGCGATTGCAGCTCAGACCTGCGTCCTCGGACGAGTCCGGACACATTGATTGTGATCTGAAGAAAAATTATACATCTCCATGGGCGTCGCACCCATAAAATGTTGGAGGGATCGCGGTCCTTCCGGATTAAATTCCCACAGGCGGAGGGGGCGACGTTTGCAGGGCAGTAGGCGGAGAATCAGCATAACCTGTGTCACTACGGCCAGATTGATATCTCTTTCTAGGAGATCTCGAATGCGGCCCTGCAGCAAGGGCACGTCCTTGGATGGCCCCCAGTTAAGCCCTTTATTGACCCATGACGCTAGCCGTGGTGGGGGACCCGAGCGAAAAACAGGTGACGCCACCCATGTGGTGCCCCTGGGAGCTGTGATATAAAACCACTCTCGTTGCCATAAGCCGAACTCCTCTAGAAAAGAGCCCTCGGGCCATGGAGCGTCGGCAATCTTGCTTATAATAGCACCTCCGCACTCTGCGTGCTGCCCCTTGATCGTCTTCGGTTCTACCTTGAAGGTCTTAAGCCACAATCCGAAGTGAGGAGTAATATGGAGGAAGGCCTCACACACGACAATGAACGATGAGATTTGGAGGGTGGACTCCGGAGCCAAGTCGTGAAATTCCAGCCCGTAGTAAAACATGAGCCCCCTCACGAAGGGATCAACTAGGAAGCTTAGCCCCCGAAGGAAGTGAGACATGAACACCACGCTCTCACCGGGCTTGGGAGTGGGAATAACTTGCCCTTGAGCAGGCAGCCTATGCGAGATTTCGCCGGTTAGATACCTGGCATCTCTCAGCTTTCGCACGTCTTCTTCCGTAACGTAGGAAGGCGTCCACCGGCCTTGGAGGTCGGAGCCGGACATTGTCGGAGGTCCGAAGCGCCTAAATCTGGAGCTTTGGGTGTTGGAACTCGAGGCGAGAGGCAGATTTGGTTGGATTGAAAGAAAGGAGTCGAGCCTTGGTCTCTTTATAAAGAGGTTGAATACCAAGAACCCTCCCCGTGGCCGTTCGGGACTCACTTTCGATTGAAGAGACATACCAATGGCACGGTTGGGTTACCCGTGCCTGTATTGATGAGAATCCTGGAATAAGGGGACACGATCTCTGCTTCGACAAGACGTGCCAAGGAAACTGCCTCGCTAAACATGCTGAGGTGGGACAGTAAAATGATTCGAATAAAGGCTTTGCCGTGGCATGATGTCATGCTGCGGGATACGTCAGCAGATTAGATTTGTATAAATATTATTCTCTCTACGGTGGTATGTGGAACTTATTTTGCAGAGCCGGACATTATCCTTGTGTTCAACATCTTCTATGAAGTATTCGGAGGAAGAACCCGCCTTGCAATGCCGAAGACAATTTGCATGCCAGACTCGTCGTCATTGAAGCCTGGTTTAGGGGCTACTGAGGGAGTCCTGGATTAGGGGGTGTCCGGATGGCCAGACTATGAACTTTGGCCGGACTCCCGGACTATGAAGATACAAGATTGAAGACTTTGTCCCATGTCCGGATGGGAATTTCCTTGGCGTGGAAGGCAAGCTTGGCGATACGGATATGTAGATCTCCTCCCATTGTAACCGACTCTGTGTAACCCTAGCCCTCTCCGGTGTCTATATAAACCGGAGGGTTTTAGTCCGTAGGACGAACAACAATCATACCATAGACTAGCTTCTAGGGTTTAGCCTCTCTAATCTCGTGGTAGATCTACTCTTGTACTACCCATATCATCAATATTAATCAAGCAGGAGTAGGGTTTTACCTCCATCGAGAGGGCCCGAACCTGGGTAAAAACATCGTGTCCCTTGTCTCCTGTTAGCATCCGCCTAGACGCACAGTTTGGGATCCCCTACCCGAGATCCGCCGGTTTTGACACCGATAGCGGGTGTGTGAGGTAAATACATTTGGTAATAGAGTGGAAAAAGGGGTTGTGTAGTTGAGAGACTTAGAGATCGAAACATGGAGAGAAAGAATGAACATGTGTTGGAAACCGATAGCTTCCTAAGGTGGTTAGGAGAGGAAGATTGACCGATACAGGAAGTATGTA
>NC_057798.1:601745057-601745867 GCF_018294505.1 Triticum aestivum | reverse complement strand
ACAACATTTGAATGTACATAGTATGAGACTTAATATCAATGTTTCAATTCGGTGTACATTGTAAGATTTGAACCGAGGACCATGCATACGGGTAATTATTTCGAATTCGTGCCATACTAAGTTCCGAAAAGTTGACTTTGACTCAATTTGTTGTGCTTTTTTGCCGGTCATATGTTTGAATCCATCCAAAAGTTTCCTCACTACCATGGTGTTCATCATATACATATGAATTTGTATTAAAAAAGTAGCGTGGATACAGTGAAATGCGAAATTCACGTTAGAATTGGAGATCGCTACATGTCACACACTCTAATTCAAATAACTAATTATGTGACACACACTCTAATCCACGTTAGAGTGGATACCGTTTTGATTTTTTTCAAATAACTCCTCATTAATTAATCTATAGTACTCCCTCTGTTCACTTTTATAAGACCTTGAAGGCATTTTAGACAATGTGCAAAACAGTTCATTTTAAGTTGTCTGAAATGACTTACAAAAGTGAACGGAGGGAGTATCTCGTTTCGAATGACTAATTATTGCAAGGAAAACACGGGCATGGTAATACATACAGATTCATTTGCAAATGAAAGAAGATTCATTTGCATTCTCAAATGTAGGTGCACAAGCGAGACCAGGGTCGTGTCAGGTCTTAAAGGCCGTTACTTCGGTGCCTTAAGGCACCGAAGCATAGTCCTGTCAGGGTGGTTGTGTGTGTCGGACAGACGCGTAGCACCCAGCCACCCCCTCCCTCCCTCCCCAACTCCCCCATCCCCCCCACCCCCCAAAAGGAGGACACCAAAATAAGTT
>NC_057798.1:601739582-601744893 GCF_018294505.1 Triticum aestivum | reverse complement strand
AAATAAGTTCGCGCTTCCACGTTTCAGATTGAAATATCTGGCGGCCCCAATTCCAGCAAAATCTCTCTTCTCCACCGTCCCCTTCCGCGCCCAGATTGCTCAAATCCCTAATTTGCTGCCAACCCAAGAAAGTTCGAATTGCCCCTCTTCTCGTCTCTTTCCCCACCTCTGTGCCAAACGACCACGACGAAGACGACGGTCGCGCTTCACCACCGCACCGGAGCTACCTCATCTACGCCCTCGTCCACCACACCGGGTGGTCCACTGACAACGTCGGCCACCGCAACCGACGTGCCTCATAGACACCGAGTTCCACCGCATCAGGTGCGCTTCACCAACGCCATCTCCCAGCTCATCGGGGCTACTTCACCGACCATATCGTCACACCTTCGCCCCCCGAGGCCGTTGGGGCCTCACCAACGGTCTCGCCCACCGCATCGTAGCGCTCCGCTGCCACTCCAGATCTGCATCCGTGTGTGGCCAGCCAACACCAACGCATCACCCTCAATGGCTCTGAAGTGACCCGCACTAGGCAAGCATGCCCAAACGCCGCCCCGAACTAGGTATCCACACATCACTCCCTTGTGCACTGTTCCGACGATGTTTGCATATCCTTTCACTGTTCCCTTAGCTTACACGCCTATGCAACTCTGACATTAACTCTTATTTCTTCTGGAGATATCATCTGAAACAAGAAAATCCATTTTTTACGAAGCATGACGGCGCTACGGGATCTGGTACACATCCTGCACACCCGTATAACCTTGTAAGAATCTGTCCTCCGGTACAATATCAAGGTTGATTCCTCTTATTTGATCAACCATTCGCCCTGTCAAAAATGCAGAGGGGGATGCAAGGAGCACAAGGCCTGCACATCCAAGAAAGTGGTAACATGGACTTGTACATGGAACATCCCAAGCGCAAGCAGAGCTGCAGTGAGCCTGTACAACGAGCTAGCGTAAGTCCCTGCATTTCATTTAATTTGTACTGGCATTCGTGTATGATTTGTGTGTAGTGGCGGATCCATGAATTCAAGTTACCATGGGCGAACATTTAACTTAAAAAACACGAAGGCACTTGCACTCCAGAAATCAACATAACTTGAGAAATGTGAAGCTACATGCACTTTGAAAACTAGCTAATGATCCAAAGTAGTTCAGATTATAAACACTAAATGATGCAAGGATGAAAAAACACAAAATGCAACATGGTGTGCAAGGACTACAAACATGGTCTGTACCTGCTTGAATTATTCGTTCTCTGGCTGAAAATATCGAAGTGTAATTGCACCTATAACCAGTCCGCAAACTGCATATCAATATATCTATCCTGCTAAAGTATGCCAATAGTTTCAAACAACAGATTAGAAAAGTATTTATGCTATGTTGTCATGATACGGGGACTTTCTGGTAGATGGCCTCGACGTTTCCTCAAGCTATGAAAATGCACTATAATTTGCTTGTCATCAATGCTTGCAAATCTCTGTCTCTCTCAACATAGTAGATCATCATTAGATACTAAATCCTTCAATGAGCTTGCAAAATGCTTGCATTAGATCCCTCATTAGACACTATATGTTCATCACCAGGAGCATGTAAATAGTTTGCATCAAATCCTTCATTAGCATTCTGTTCATTAGACACTTCAGGCTTAAGAACAACATGAGCTTGTATCTTTGCACCGAGAACTTGATTAGATACATCAGACTCAGTCAGTTCAATATTGATTGGGGGAGTTATAAAATAACTAGAAATTGGTTTCATTTTCTCATAGATTCCCTACATACAAGCAGTTTTACAACACCGTCAGGTGTAACTATTGGCCAGAAATTGAAGAGTTGAATTAGATATTGATACTTCTCCAACGTATCTATAATTTATGAAGCATTCATGCTATTTTATTATCTGTTTTGAATGATTATGGGCTTTATTATACACTTTTATTTTAATTTTGGGACTAACCTATTAACCGGAGGCCCAGCCCATATTGCTGTTTTATTGCCTGTTTCAGTATTTTGAAGAAAAGGAATATCAAACGGAGTCCAAACGGAATGAAACCTTCGGCATCATGATTTTTTGGAAGAATATCATCCTGGAGGCTTGGAGATCAAGTCAGAAGATACTCGAATAGCCCAGGAGATAGGGGGCGTGCCCCCCCTACAGGGCGCGCCCCCCTATCTCGTGGACCCCTCGAGCACCTCCCGACCGACTTCTTTTGCCTATATAAGCCTACGTACCCTAAAACATTGAATATCAAGATAGATCGGGAGCTCCGCCGCCGCAATCGTGTGTAGCCACCAAAAACCTCTCGGGAGCCCTTCCCGGCACCCTGTCGGAGGGGGGATCCTTCACCGGTGGCCATCTTCATCATCCTGGCGCTCTCCATGACGAGGAGGGAGTAGTTCACCCTCGGGGCTGAGGGTATGTACCAGTAGCTATGTGTTTGATCTCTCTCTCTCGTGTTCTCTCCCATGTTCCCTCTATGGCACGATCTTGATGTATCCCATGCTTTGCTATTGTAGTTGGATCTTATGATGTTTCTTCCCCTCTACTCTCTTGTGATGAATTGAGTTTTCCCCTTTGAAGTTATCTTATTCGATTGAGTCTTTTATGATAACACTTGATGTATGTCTTGTCGTGCTTATCTGTGCTGACAATGGGATATCATGTGCCTCTTGATGTATGTTTTGGTGACCAACTTGCGGGTTCCGCCCACGAACCTATGCATAGGGGTTGGCACACGTTCTTGACTCTCCGGTTGAAACTTTGGGGCACTCTTTGAAGTACTTTGTGTTGGTTGAATAGATGAATCTGAGATTGTGTGATGCATATCGTATAATCATGCCCACGGATACTTGAGGTGACAATGGAGTATCTAGTTGACATTAGGGTTTTGGTTGATTTGTGTCTTAAGGTGTTATTCTAGTACGAACTCTTGAATCGATTGATCCGAAAGAATAACTTTGAGGTGGTTTCGTACCCTACCATAATCTCTTCGTTTGTTCTCCGCTATTAGTTGCTTTGGAGTGATTCTTTGTTGCATGTTGAGGGATTGTTATATTATCTATCTATGTTATTATTGTTGAGAGAACTTGCACTAGTGAAAGTATGAACCCTAGGCCTTGTTTCCTACCATTGCAATACCGTTTACGATCACTTTTGCCACTTGTTACCGTGCTGTTTTTATAATTTCAGATTACAAATACCTTTATCTACTATCTATTTTGCACTTGTATCACCATCTCCTCGCCGAACTAGTGCACCTATACAATTTACCATTGTATTGGGTGTGTTGGGGACACAAGAGACTCTTTGTTATTTGGTTGCAGGGTTGTTTGAGAGAGACCATCTTCATCCTACGCCTCCTACGGATTGATAAACCTTAGGTCATCCACTTGAGGGAAATTTTCTACTGTCCTACAAACCTGTGCACTTGCAGGCCCAACAACGTCTACAAGAAGAAGGTTGTGTAGTAGACATCAAGCTCTTTTCTGGCACCGTTGCCGGGGAGGTGAGTGCTTGAAGGTATATCTTTAGATCTTGCAATCGAATCTTTTTGTTTCTTGTTTTATCACTAGTTTAGTTTATAAAAGAAAATTAAAAAAATGGAATTGAGTTTGTCTCATACGCTTCATCTTTTTAATATCTTTCGTGAGAATGATGGAAGGGAAAATTGTGCTCAAGTGCTAGAAGAAGAATGCATTAGAATGTTTGGTGCTATATCTTTGTATGATGAGCATGATTGCAATGTTGTTAGTATGAATTCCTTGAATATCCATGATGCTAATGATATGCAAAGCCACAAGCTTGGGGAAGCTATGTTTGATGAATATGATATTTTTAGTCCCCCAAGTTTTGATGAGAATATTTATTATGATGAAAGCATGCCTCCTATTTATGATCATTATATTGATGAAAGTGGATTTGGAAGAGTGTCAACTTTATTTAGTGATGATTCCACTATTTCGGAAGAGGTTCCAATTGATTATGAGAACAAAGTTGCTATCTATGATGATTATTGTGATGACTTGTATGCTATTAAGAATAATGATAACCATGAAACTTGTCATCATGATTTTATTTTTCAATTGGATTATGCCTCACAAGATAGTCATTTTGTTGAGTTTGCTCCCACTACTATTCATGGGAAGAATTTGGCTTATATGGAGAATTGTAAATTTTCTATGCTTATATTGTTGAATTCATTCATGATGCTACTGAAAATTATTATGAGAGAGGAACATATGCTTGTAGGAATTGCAATAATTTCAAGTTTCTTCTCTATGTGTTGAAATTCTTGAAGTTATGCTTGTTTTATCTTCCTATGCTAGTTGATTATTGTTCCCATAAGTTGTTTGCTCACAAACTCCCTATGCATAGGAAGTGGGTTAGACTTAAATGTGCTAGTCATATTCTTCATGATACTCTCTTTATGTTTCAATTCTGATCTTTTATGTGAGCATCATGGTCATCATCATGCCTAGCTAGAAAGGCATTAAAGAAAAGCGCTTGTTGGGAGACAACCAAATATTTATCCTTACTGTTTTTGTGTGTTCACATGATTATGTGTAACGCCCCGGATTCGATGCACCAGGTGTCTTCCAGTTATTTGCCGTTGTTGCCATGTCATTTGCTTGCGTGTTGCATTTTATCATGTCATCATGTGCATTGCATTGCATATGTGTTCGTCTCATGCATCCGAGCATTTTCCCCGTTGTCCATTTTGCAATCTGGCACCCCTGTGTTCCCCGACGCCTCCTTTTGCCTCTTTTCGGGTGCGTGTGTTAAACATTCTCGGAATGGACCGAGGCTTGCCAAGAGGCCTTGGTATACTACCGGTATACCGCCCGTCAAGTTTCGTGCCATTTGGAGTCCGTTTGATACTCCAACGGTTAACCGGGTAACCGTAAAAGCCCTCTTTGTGTTGCAGCCCAACACCCCTCCAAAGTGGCCCAAAACCCATCCTAACCCCCTCCATGCTCTTGGTCGTTCGATCACGATCATGTGGGCGAAAACCGCACCTCATTTGGACTCTCCTAGCTCCCTCTACCTATAAATATGTGCCTCCCTCCGAATTTCTCGCGCAGATCAAACCCTAGTCCTCTTCCTCCTAGCACCGCCGGACGCGTCCGCCGCCGGCTGGACATGTCCACCGCAGCCGGCCACGTCGCCCGACCAATGGGGACGTGCCACGTCACCCCGCCGCCGCCCGCAGCCAACCAGAGGGCGCCGCGTGGCCTCCTCTCTCCTCCTGCACGCCGCCGCCCGGGGCCCAGATCCGGCCCGCCCCGGGCCCGAACCGGGCCTCGTCG
>NC_057798.1:601734999-601739163 GCF_018294505.1 Triticum aestivum | reverse complement strand
CTCCAGTGCCCGCGCTCCCGCCGGCAGCCGCCGCCGTCGCCCCCACCGTGAAGCTCCGCCGGTGCGCGCCCCTGCCGCTCCTCGGTGCGCCTCCGGCCTGATCCGGCGACCCCGCGCCCGGATCCGGCGATTCCCCTCCTCTGGCGAGCTCTTCCCCCCTCTCCGGCAAGTCCTCCGGCGAGATCGCACCGCACCTCGACGTCCATGCCCGGGTCAACTCTAGATCCGGAGGTGATTTTCGTCTGTCCCCTGAAATTATTTGCATTCTGGAGCCCTGTTCATCGCATCATAACTCCACGCATACTACCCCGTTTCGTGTGTGCAATATGTCACAATGTTCATCATGAGATGTTGTACATTTAATTCCATTGTGCCATGCTTGTTTTAGATCATCTTGATGCCCTAATCATTGTTGAAAGAGTGCTATATGATGTTAATCTGCTGAAACTGTTATAACTTGAGGATTTGTCATTTTTGTTGCATTTGATGTGTGCATCCTATGAGCATGATCTCTACATTAGTTTTGAACTATGTCATGCCATCTTTACAGGGGTGGTTTTCTTGTATTTTTGTGAGTCTTGTACTGTGTGCATCAAGCTCTTGAATTACGGTACTTGCTGTTACTGTTTTGCTAGGCTGAATCTGTTATTTCATGATGTTATGTAAACCTGCTTCCACAAGTCATTCTATGCATAATCTGGAGATGTTTACTAAGGATGTTTTGTTACACATGTCATGATATATCCATCCATGCCATTGGTTGAATTTATAGCCTTCTCTAGATTGTTCATATCTTGCTCCAAATTTGCTAAATAATGTTGCTGTCAGCCTGTTAACATTAAGTTCAGTTTTTCCATGAGCTTTGCTAGTGATCCATGCACCCTACGAACTTGCTATTGCCATGCTTGGACTCATAAACATGTAATCTTGCTGTTAGTCACCTTGTCATTCCATGTATTTATCTTTGGTGAGTGGTACAAGCTCACCAACATGCCTACTTATTATTGTTCCTGCCATGTATGAATCTGTCATATAACTTGTCATGTTTACATGGGTGCCATCATATCTTCTGATCCTTTTTGGCTCATGGTCAGTAAAGTACTTTTGTTCTATACAATTAGTAGGTTCATGCCATGCCTTTGTTTGCCATGTTAAGTTCCTATAGCATGTTGTTTGGTAGCTCTAAACATTGCAACCTGATGTTATTTCTGCTAAGCCTGTTAACTGGTATTATTTGCAATCTTGCCATGTCTTTTTGAGCATGTTCTAGTGATTTCTGGAGATATCTCAGTGTTCATGTTTTGTTATGCTTTACCTGTACATCATGTCCACGCCTTTTTTCTCATGTTGGGGTGCTATAGCATGTTGTTTTCATGCTGGCAATATGCCTAGTTGCTGTTTTGGACAACTTGTCCTTTAAACTTGTATAGCGTGTATGTGTTGAACTGTTGCTTCGTTTTGAGTGTGCTCTATATGAAACTTGCTTAGTTTTGCATGTAGTTTCATATTATCATGTTGCATCCTTGTTTTGGTGTGTTTGCATGATGTTTGTATGCATTTTGCATCAATGCCATGTTCAACTTGTTTTGCTCATATCTTCTAGGCCGTAGCTTCGAACTAAATGAACTTTATATGTAACTTGACTAGAATCTCGTGTAGATCATCTTGGTGCATCTTAACTTGCTGTTCAACAACTTGAACATAAGGTTTATTCAGATCTGGACCAATTTCGAAATTTGCATATGAGGACTTACCGGAATTGTTATATGTTGTTCCCGGCCTCATTTAAACTTGCTTTGATGTGTTGCTCTTGTATGCATCATCTCTTGCCATGAGTAGCTTCATGTAGATTTGTCTTGCATCATACTTGGTTGAGCATCATGTCATGTATATGTGTGGTGTGTTTGCCATGTTGTGTGCTTCTTCTCGATAGTTCCCGTTTCGTTGCGATCGTGAGGATTCGTTCGTCTACGCTTGGTTCGTCTTCGTGGTTTCATCTTCTTCATGGACTCGTTCTTCTTCCTTGCAGGATTTCAGGCAAGATGACCGTCACCTTGGATCTCACTACTATCATTGCTATGCTAGTTGCTTCGTTCTATCACTTTGCTGCGCTACCTATCACTTGTTCTTCAAGCCTCCCAATTTGCTATGTCAGCCTCTAACCTTTTTCACCCATCCTAGTAAACCGTTGTTTGGCTATGTTACCGCTTTTGCTCAGCCGTCTTATAGCATTGTTAGTTGCAGGTGAAGTTGAAGATTGCTCCATGGTGGACAGGATTATGTTGGATATCACAATATCTCTTATTTAATTAATGCATCTATATATTTGGTAAATGGTGGAAGGCTCGGCCTTATGCCCGGTGTTTTGTTCCACTCTTGCCGCCCTAGTTTCCATCATACCGATGTTATGTTCCCGGATTTTGCGTCCCTAACGCGGTTGGGTGATTTATGGGACCCCCTTGACAGTTCGCTTTGAATAAATTCCTCCAGCAAGGCCCAACCTTGGTTTTACCATTTGCCTCACCACAACCTATACCCTTCCCTTGGGTCGGCCAACCCGAGGGTCATCTTTATTTTGGCCCCCCCTGGGCCAATGCTTGTCTAAGTGTTGGTCCGAACTTAGCCGCCTGCGGGGCCACCTCAGGGAAACTCGAAGTATGGTTTTACTCATAGCCTGTCTCATCTGGTGTTGCCCTGAGAACGAGATATGTGAAGCTCCTATCGGGATTGTCAGCGCATCGGGCGGCTTTGCTGGTCTTGTTTTACAATTGTCGAAATGTCTTGTAACCGGGATTCCGAGTCTGATCGGGTCTTCCTGGGAGAAGGAATATCCTTCGTTGATTGCGAGAGCTTATCATGGGCTAAGTTGGGACACCCCTGCAGGGTATAAACTTTTGAAAGCCGTGCCAGCGGTTATGGGCAGATGGGAATTTGTTAATGTACGGTTGTAGAAAACTTGACACCAGATACGAATTAAAACGCATCAACCGCGTGTGTAGCCGTGATGGTCTCTTTTCAGCGGAGTCCGGGAAGTGAACACGGTTTTTGGGTTATGTTTGACGTAACTAGGAGTTCAGGATCACTTCTTGATCATTGTTAGCTTCACGACCATTTCGTTTGCTCTCTTCTCACTCTTATTTGCGTATGTTAGCCACCATATCATGCTTAGTCACTGCTGCAACCTCACCACTTTACCCCTTCCTTACCCATTAAGCTTTGCTAGTCTTGATACCTATGGTAATGGGATTGCTGAGTCCTCATGGCTCACAGATTACTAGAACACCAGTTGCAGGTATAGGTTATGTGATGATCATGACGCGAGAGCGAAGTTTGCTTGTTTTGGAGTTCTTCTTCTACTTCTTCTTCGATCAGGGGATAGGTTCCAGGTCGGCAGCCTGGGCTAGCAGGGTGGATGTCGTTTGAGTTTCTGTTTGTGTTTCATCCATAGTCGGATGATGCTCTTATGTATTGTGATGTTGTATTTGTGTGGCATTGTATGCCTCTTGTATGTATCTCCATCTATTATGTAATGTTGATGTAATGATATCCACCTTGCAAAAGCGTTTCAATATGCGGTTCTATCCTTGGTGGGACCTTCGAGTCTCTTTAGGAAAGTATCACATATTGGGCGTGACAAGTTCGTATCAGAGCCTCGACCGACCCTAGGAGCCCCCTTGATTGATCGTGTAGTTTGGTCGTTGTTGAGTCTAGAAGAAAACAGTTTTCAGAGTCTACTTATATCGGAGAGTAGGAATTCTTTTTACTCCTCAGCCCCCATCGTCGCTCTGGTGAGGAATCTTGACATAGTTGTTTTGAATTACTCCTCTTCCCCTTCAAATTTTTCTTTAGGATCACGCAGTTGGTTTTCTGATCGTTGGTTCTCAGCTCTTTTGACCCGGTGCATTTCTCATCAAGTTGACTCGAGCCTCTTCGTCTTTTCCAAGTTCAATCCACAGTCCGCTCTCAACAGAGTTGTTTCTCTTCCCGCAGTTGTCTTCTTTTCCCACCCGCCCACCCCTTTTCTTCTCGAAGCCGGAGTCCGTAATCGAGTATCCTTCCTACTCGTGCGAAGTCTTTGTTTTCTTTCCTCAATGATTTCAACCGGTGTTTTCTCTTCAAGATATTCATCGGTTCTCCCTTCATAGTTGCCTTTGTTTTCCCGCC
>NC_057798.1:601732390-601734727 GCF_018294505.1 Triticum aestivum | reverse complement strand
CCTCTTCTTCCCAGAGCCTGAGTCTCTTTCGACCATCAATTTCATTTGTGTGGAGCCTCTTCAGTCTTCCCTCAATCATTTCAACAGGTGAATTCTCGTCTCGGTGGACATTCTTCATCTCTTTTCTTCTCCGGTGGATTCAATTCCAATTTTTGGTAGTGATTATATTCTTTCCCTCGGATCAAGTGTTCTCCTTGCTTGTTTGCCTCTCGCCATTCAATCATTCCGGAGTTCGGAAGACATCTCAGGAGATTCGTCTGTGTTCAAATTAATTCGAGGTTGTCACCTCATTCAAATATTTCAATTGTTCCGGTGCATCATCTATTTGTTCAACAATCCTTTGCAACGGTGTTTTTCTTTTAGTGGGCCCTAACCCACAGGTCTTTTTCCAGGATCTTACCTGACTCTTCTAATTATTCCGGAGTTATTCTCAAATCTTTTCAAGTGTGACGTAAGAATGGATCCCATCAGTTAGATGCCTTTCCAAGATAGATTTCAAATCATTTTCATTGTTGGCTCAACCTTTTCAGTTTTCATTCTACCGGAGTACCTCAGTTATTTTGGTGGTGTTTCTCGTCGTCATTTGAAGACCGAAGAAGAGTTTTCCTCTAAATCTTGCCCGTTCTCCCGAAGATTCGTGGTTCTAGATTCTTGTTAGCCTCTCGAATTATTCCATTTGTCAGATATTCTTTTTCTTACCCATCCGGAGTATTTTAGGAGTTGATTTCTTTTTCGTTTCACCGGAGGCCATCATTCCAGTTACCGTTCTCTATTTATCCCGGTGCTTCATTCAAGTGTTCTTTTAATTAGCTCATGATCTCTTTGTTCTTTTGCATCTAAATCCCCTCAGGCATATTTGATCGTCTACTTCTTCCCGGTGATTCATTCTCTTCCATCAGTCATTTTCAAATTTTTACGGTGGTTCTTTCCAATCCTATGGGTGTATCATGAAGACTTTCTCAAGTTTTGCGCCATATACCCCCCCCCCCCTAATCCTTTTCAACAAGAATAAGTAGTATGCAAAATTCTGTTATCATCAATTAAATTTGATGAAGGATAAGCATACAATAATTCTTATTCTTATTTCATCCAAGTGGGTAATCCCTTCCTTTGGAGTTTGTTCTTGATGAATAAATTCTAGTTCCAAGTGTTTTCATCTTTTCTTTTCGGAGTTCAAATTTTCCATGGCCATTTCGTCGGAACCTCCATCTGAATCACCGCAAGGCTCATCTTATTCTTTCTTCGTTCATTCTATCTCGTCATCCTTTTGTCACCAGAATTCTTCATGGTGGTTCTTCATGATTTAATTCATTCTTCAATAGTTCATCAAGTATCATTCTGTCCTCTCAAGCTCGTGTTCTATTCAATCATGTTTCAGCCGAAGTGTTGCCTAAATTCTTTCAGTCTTATTCGTTTCTTATCTCGTTCTAACCGGAATGGTTTCATAGTCTATCTGATTCCGTGAGCTTTCGATTCTCGTCATTCTCGTTGTTCCTGTCTTCTTCTAGAGTGCTCTTGATTCTTTGCTTCTTCTCTTGAGTTCTTCTTTCACCTCATCCCTTTTCCCTTCCGTCTCGGTCCTAAGATCTCGGGACGAGATCTCTTGTTAGTGGAGGAGTGTTGTAAGGACCCGGATTCGATGCGCCAGGTGTCTTCCAGTTATTCGGCGTTGTTGCCATGTCATTTGCTTGCGTGTTGCATTTTATCATGTAATCATGTGCATTGCATTGCATACGTGTTCGTCTCATGCATCCGAGCATTTTCCCTGTTGTCCGTTTTGCAATCCGGCACCCCTGTGTTCTCCGACGCCTCCTTTTGCCTCTTTTCGGGTGCGTGTGTTAAACATTCTCGGAATGGACCGAGGCTTGCCAAGCGGCCTTGGTATACTACCGGTATACCACCCGTCAAGTTTCGTGCCATTTGGAGTCCGTTTGATACTCCAACGGTTAACCGGGTAACCGTAAAAGCCCTCTTTGTGTTGCAGCCCAACACCCATCAAAAGTGGCCCAAAACCCATCCTAACCCCCTCCATGCTCTTGGTCGTTCGATCACGATCGTGTGGGCGAAAACCGCACCTCATTTGGACTCTCCTAGCTCCCTCTACCTATAAATTTGTGCCTCCCTTCGAATTTCTCGCGCAGATCAAACCCTAGTCCTCTTCCTCCTAGCACCGCCGGACGCGTCCGCCGCCGGCCGGACATGTCCACCGCAGCCGGCCACGTCGCCCGACCAATGGGGACGTGCCACGTCACCCCACCGCCGCCCGCAGCCAACCAGAGGGCGCCGCGTGGCCTCCTCTCTCCTCCTGCGCGCCGCCGCCCGGGGCCCAGATCCGGC
>NC_057798.1:601727867-601731916 GCF_018294505.1 Triticum aestivum | reverse complement strand
AGCCGCCGCCGTTGCCCCCGCTGTGAAGCTCCGCCGGCGCGCGCCCCTGCCGCTCCTCGGCGCGGCTCCGGCCAGATCCGGCGACCCCGCGCCCGGATCCGGCGATTCCCCTCCTCCAGCGAGCTCTTCCCCCCTCTCCAGCAAGTCCTCCGGCGAGATTGCGCCGCACCTCGACATCCATGCCTGGGTCAACTCTAGATCCGGAGGTGATTTTCGTCTGTCCCCTGAAATTATTTGCATTCTGGAGCCCTGTTCAGCGCATCATAACTCCATGCATACTGCTCCGTTTTGTGCGTGCAATATGTCACAATGTTCATCATGAGATGCTCTACATTTAATTCCATTGTGCCATGCTTGTTTTAGATCATCTTAATGCCCTAATCATTGTTGAAAGAGTGCTATATGATGTTAACCTGTTGAAACTGTTATAACTTGAGGATTTGTCATTTTTGTTGCATTTGATGTGTGCATCCTATGAGCATGATCTCTACATTAGTTTTGAACTATGTCATGCCATCTTTACAGGGGTGGTTTTCTTGTATTTTTGTGAGTCTTGTACTGTGTGCATCAAGCTCTTGAATTACGGTACTTGCTGTTACTGTTTTGCTAGATTGAATCTGTTATTTCGTGATGCTATGTAGACCTGCTTCCACAAGTCATTCTATGCATAATCTGGAGATGTTTACTAAGGATGTTTTGTTACACATGTCATGATATATCCATCCATGCCATTGGTTGAATTTATAGCCTGCTCTAGATTTTTCATATCTTGCTCCAAATTTGCTAAATAATGTTGCTGTCAGCCTGTTAACATTAAGTTCAGTTTTGCCATGAGCTTTGCTAGTGATCCATGCACCCTATGAACTTGCTATTGCCATGCTTGGATTGATAAACATGTAATATTGCTGTTAGTCACCTTGTCATTCCATTTATTTATATTTGGTGAGTGGTACAAGCTCACCAACATGCCTACTTATTATTATTCCTACCATGTATGAATCTGTCATATAACTTGCCATGTTTACATGGGTGCCATCATATCTTCTGATCCTTTTTGGCTCATGGTCAGTAAAGTACTTCTGTTCTATACAATTAGTAGGTTCATGCCATGCCTTTGTTTTCCATGTTATTTTCCTATAGCATGTTGTTTGATAGCTCTAAACATTGCAACCTGATGTTATTTCTGCTAAGCCTGTTAACTGGTATTATTTGCAATCTTGCCATGTCTTTTTGAGCATGTTCTAGTGATTTCTGGAGATATCTCAGTGTTCATGTTTTGTTATGCTTTACCTGTACATCATGTCCATGCCTTTTTTCTCATGTTGGGGTGCTATAACATGTTGTTTTGATGCTGGCAATATGCCTAGTTGCTATTTTTGATAGCTTGTCCTTTAAACTTGTATAGCGTGTATGTGTTGAACCGTTGCTTCGTTTTGAGTGTGCTCTATATGAAACTTGCTTAGTTTTGCATGTAGTTTCATATTATCATGTTGCATCCTTGTTTTGGTGTGTTTGCATGATGTTTGTATGCATTTTGCATCAATGCCATGTTCAACTTGTTTTGCTCATATCTTCTAGGCCGTAGCTCCGAATTAAATGAACTTTATATGTAACTTGACTAGAATCTCGTGTAGATCATCTTGGTGCATATTAACTTGCTGTTCAACAACTTGAACATAAGGTTTATTCAGATCTGGACCAATTTCGAAATTTGCATATGAGGACTTACCGGAATTGTTATATGTTGTTCCCGGCCTCATTTAAACTTGCTTTGATGTGCTGCTCTTGTATGCATCATCTCTTGCCATGAGTAGCTTCATGTAGATTTGTCTTGCATCATACTTGGTTGAGCATCATGTCATGTATATGTGTGGTGTGTTTACCATGTTGTGTGCTTCTTCTCAATAGTTCCCGTTTTGTTGCGATCGTGAGGATTCGTTCATCTACGCTTGGTTCGTCTTCATGGTTTCATCTTCTTCATGGACTCGTTCTTCTTCCTTGCGGGACTTCAGGCAAGATGACCGTCACCTTGGATCTCACTACTATCATTGCTATGCTAGTTGCTTCGTTCTATCGCTTTGCTGGGCTACCTATCACTTGTTCTTCAAGCCTCCCAATTTGCTATGTCAGCCTCTAACCTTTTTCACCCATCCTAGTAAACCATTGTTTGGCTATGTTACCGCTTTTGCTCAGCCGTCTTATAGCATTGTTAGTTGCAGGTGAAGTTGAAGATTGCTCCATGGTGGACAGGATTATGTTGGATATCACAATATCTCTTATTTAATTAATGCATCTATATATTTGGTAAATGGTGGAAGGCTCGGCCTTATGCCCGGTGTTTTGTTCCACTCTTGCCGCCCTAGTTTCCATCATACCGATGTTATGTTCCCGGATTTTGCGTCCCTAACGCGGTTGGGTGATTTATGGGACCCCCTTGACAGTTTTCTTTGAATAAATCTCCTCCAGCAAGGCCCAACCTTGGTTTTACCATTTGCCTCACCACAACCTATACCCCTCCCTTGGGTCGGCCAACCCGAGGGTCATCTTTATTTTGGCCCCCCCGGGCCAATGCTTGTCTAAGTGTTGGTCCGAACTTAGCCGCCTGCGGGGCCACCTCGGGGAAACTCGAAGTCTGGTTTTACTCATAGCCTGTCTCATCCGGTGTTGCCCTAAGAACGAGATATGTGAAGCTCCTATCGGGATTCCGAGTCTGATCGGGTCTTCCTGGGAGAAGGAATATCCTTCGTTGATCGCGAGAGCTTATCATGGGCTAAGTTGGTACACCCCTGCAGGGTATAAACTTTCGAAAGCCGTGCCAGCGGTTATGGGCAGATGGGAATTTGTTAATGTCTGGTTGTAGATAACTTGACACCAGATACGAATTAAAACGCATCAACCGCGTGTGTAGTCGTGATGGTCTCTTTTTAGCGGAGTCCGGGAAGTGAACACGGTTTTTGGGTTATGTTTGACGTAAGTAGGAGTTCAGGATCACTTCTTGATCATTGTTAGCTTCACGACCGTTCCGTTTGCTCTCTTCTCACTCTCATTTGCGTATGTTAGCCACCATATCATGCTTAGTCACTGCTGCAACCTCACCACTTTACCCCTTCCTTACCCATTAAGCTTTGCTAGTCTTGATACCTATGGTAATGGGATTGCTGAGTCCTCGTGGCTCACAGATTACTAGAACACCAGTTGCAGGTATAGGTTATGCGATGATCATGACGCGAGAGCGACGTTTGCTTGTTTTGGAGTTCTTCTTCTGCTGCTTCTTTGATCAGGGGATAGGTTCCAGGTCGGCAGCCTGGGCTAGCAGGGTGGATGTCGTTTGAGTTTCTGTTTGTGTTTCATCCGTAGTCGGATGATGCTCTTATGTATTGTGATGTTGTATTTGTGTGGCATTGTATGCCTCTTGTATGTATCTCCATCTATTATGTAATGTTGATGTAATGATATCCACCTTGCAAAAGCGTTTCAAT
The DNA here is from genome assembly GCF_018294505.1 of Triticum aestivum. Classification (NCBI taxonomy): domain Eukaryota; kingdom Viridiplantae; phylum Streptophyta; class Magnoliopsida; order Poales; family Poaceae; genus Triticum; species Triticum aestivum. Next base: position 601,728,437 of record NC_057798.1, on the reverse strand, counting down.
ATGCGGTTCTATCCTTGGTGGAACCTTCGAGTCTCTTTAGGATAGTATCACATATTGGGCGTGACAAGTTCGTATCAGAGCCTCGACCGACCCTAGGAGCCCCCTTGATTGATCGTGTAGTTTGGTCGTTGTTGAGTCTAGAAGAAAACAGTTTTCAGAGTCTACTTATATCAGAGAGTAGGAATTCTTTTTACTCCTCAGCCCCCATCATCGCTCTGGTGAGGAGTCTTGACATAGGTGTTTTGAATTACTCCTCTTCCCCTTCAAATTTTTCTTTAGGATCACGCAGTTGGTTTTCTGATCGTTGGTTTTCAGCTCTTTTGATCCGGTGCATTTCTCATCAAGTTGACTCGAGCCTCTTCGTCTTTTCCAAGTTCAATCCACAGTCCGCTCTCAACGAAGTTGTTTCTCTGCCCACAGTTATCTTCTTTTCCCACCCGCCCACCCCTTTTCTTCTCGAAGCCGGAGTCCGTAATCGAGTATCCTTCCTACTCGTGCGAAGTCTTTGTTTTCTTTCCTCAATGATTTCAACCGGTGTTTTCTCTTCAAGATATTCATCGGTTCTCCCTT
>NC_057798.1:601725164-601727612 GCF_018294505.1 Triticum aestivum | reverse complement strand
CCCGCCCTCCCACCCTCTTCTTCCCAGAGCCTGAGTCTCTTTTGACCATCAATTTCATTTGTGTGGAGCCTCTTCAGTCTTCCCTCAATCATTTCAACAGGTGAATTCTCGTCTCGGTGGACATTCTTCATCTCTTTTCTTCTCCGGTGGATTCAATTCCAATTTTTGGTAGTGATTATATTCTTTCCCTCGGATCAAGTGTTCTCCTTGCTTGTTTGCCTCTCGCCATTCAATCATTCCGGAGTTCGGAAGACATCTCAGGAGATTCGTCTGTGTTCAAATTAATTCGAGGTTGTCACCTCATTCAAATATTTCAATTGTTCCGGTGCATCATCTATCTGTTCAACAATCCTTTCCAACGGTGTTTTTCTTTTAATGGGCCCTAACCCACAGGTCTTTTTCCAGGATCTTACCTGACTCTTCTAATTATTCCGGAGTTATTCTCAAATCTTTTCAAGTGTGACGTAAGAATGGATCCCATCAGTTAGATGCCTTTCCAAGATCGATTTCAAATCATTTTCATTGTTGGCTCAACCTTTTCAGTTTTCATTCTACCGGAGTACCTTAGTTATTTTGGTGGTGTTTCTCGTCGTCATTTGAAGACCGAAGAAGAGTTTTCCTCTAAATCTTGCCCGTTCTCCCAAAGATTCGTGGTTCTAGCTTCTTTTTAGCCTCTTGAATTATTCCATTTGTCAGATATTCTTTTTCTTACCCATCCAGAGTATTTTAGGAGTTGATTTCTTTTTCGTTTCACCGGAGGCCATCATTCCAGTTACCGTTCTCTATTTATCCCGGTGCTTCATTCAAGTGTTCTTTTAATTAGCTCATGATCTCTTTGTTCTTTTGCATCTAAATCCCCTCAGGCATATTTGATCGTCTACTTCTTCCCGGTGATTCATTCTCTTCCATCAGTCATTTTCGAATTTTTACGGTGGTTCTTTCCAATCCTACCGGTGTATCATGAAGACTTTCTCAAGTTTTGCGCCATATACCCCCCGCCCCTTAATCCTTTTCAACAAGAATAAGTAGTATGCAAAATTCGGTTATCATCAATTAAATTTGATGAAGGATAAGCATACAATAATTCTTATTCTTATTTCATCCAAGTGGGTAATCCCTTCCTTTGGAGTTTGTTCTTGATGAATAAGTTCTAGTTCCAAGTGTTTTCATCTTTTCTTTTTGGAGTTCAAATTTTCCTTGGCCATTTCGTCGGAACCTCCATCTAAATCACCGCAAGGCTCATCTTATTCTTTCTTCGTTCATTCTATCTCGTCATCCTTTTGTCACAAGAATTCTTCATGGTGGTTCTTCATGATTTAATTCATTCTTCAAGAGTTCATCAAGTATCATTCCGTCCTCTCAAGCTCGTGTTCTATTCAATCATGTTTCAGCCGGAGTGTTGCCTAAATTCTTTCAGTCTTATTCATTTCTTATCTCGTTCTAACCGGAATGGTTTCATAGTCTATCTGATTCCGTGAGCTTTCGATTCTTGTCATTCTCGTTGTTCCTGTCTTCTTCTCGAGTGCTCTTGATTCTTTGCTTCTTCTCTTGAGTTCTTGTTTCACCTCATCCCTTTTCCCTTCCGTCTCGGTCCTAAGATCTCGGGACGAGATCTCTTGTTAGTGGAGGAGTGTTGTAAGGACCCGGATTCGATGCCCCAGGTGTCTTCGAGTTATTCGCTGTTGTTGCCATGTCATTTTCTTGCGTTTTGCATTTTATCATGTCATCATGTGCATTGCATTGCATACGTGTTCGTCTCATGCATCCGAGCATTTTCCCATTGTCCGTTTTGCAATCCGGCATCCCTATGTTCCCCGACGCCCCCTTTTGCCTCTTTTCGGGTGTGGGTGTTAAACATTCTCAGAATGGACCGAGGCTTGCCAAGCGGCCTTGGTATACCACCGGTAGAACGCCTGTCAAGTTTCGTGCCATTTGGAGTCCGTTTGATACTCCAACGGTTAACCGGGTAACCGTAAAAGCCCTCTTTGTGTTGCAGCCCAACACCCCTCCAAAGTGGCCCAAAACCCATCCTAACCCCCTCCATGCTCTCGGTCGTTCGATCACGATCGTGTGGGCGAAAACAACACCTCATTTGGACTCTCCTAGCTCCCTCTACCTATAAATATGTGCCTCCCTCCGAATTTCTCGCGCAGATCAAACCCTAGTCCTCTTCCTCCTAGCGCCGCTGGACGCGTCCGCCGACGGCCGGACATGTCCACCGCAGCCGGCCATGTCACCCGACCAATGGGGACGTGCCACGTCACCTCGCCGCCGCCCGCGGCCAACCAGAGGGTGCCGCGTGGCCTCCTCTCTCCTCCCGCGCGCCGCCACCCAGGGCCAAGATCCGGCCCGCCCCGGGGCCGAACCGGGCCACGCGAGTCCCGCTCACCGCCGCCTCGCCTGCCGCTTCCTCGCCGCCGGCGTCCTGCGGCGCCGCCGGTAGCCGTC
>NC_057798.1:601624865-601724766 GCF_018294505.1 Triticum aestivum | reverse complement strand
CCGCCTCGGCCCCTCCGCCCTGCCGCCGACTGTCCCGGCCGGCCGGACCCCGCTGTCCGCGCCGTCCCCACCGCCTCATGGCGTCGCGCCGCCCGCCTCCAGGGCCCGCGCCCCTACCGGTAACCGCCGCTATCGCTGCCATGGGTGGCCGCCTCCGGTCGTGAAGCTCCGCCGGCGCGCGCCCTCGCCGCTCCTCGGCACGGCTCCGGCCATATCCGGCGACCCCGTGCCCGGATCCGGCGATTCCTCTTCTCCAGTGAGCTCTTCCCCCCCTCTCCGGCAAGTCCTCCGGCGAGATCGCGCCACACCTCGACGTCCGTGCCCGGGTCAACTCTAGATCCGGAGGTGATTTTCGTCTCAAGTCCTGAAATTATTTGCATTTTGGAGCCCTGTTCGTCGCATCATAACTCCATGCATGCTGCTCCGTTTCGTGCGTGTAATATGTCAAAATGTTCACAATGAGATGCTCTACATTTAATTCCATTGTGCCATGCTTGTTTGAGATCATCTTGATGCCCTAATCATCGTTGCAATTGTGCTATATGATGTTAATCTGCTGAAACTGTTATAACTTGATGATTTGTCATTTTTGTTGCATTTGATGTGTGCATCCTATGAGCATGATCTCTACATGAGTTTTGAACTATGTCATGCCATCTTTACAGGGGTGCTTGTCTTGTATTTTTGTGAGTCTTGTACTGTGTGCATCAAGCTCTTGAAGTAGTGTACTTGCTGTTACTGTTTTGCTAGGCTGAATCTTGTTATTTCGTGATGCTATGTAAACCTGCTTCCACAAGTCATTCTATGCATAATCTGGAGATGTTCACTAAGGATGTTTTGTCACACATGTCATGATCTATCCATCCATGCCATTGGTTGCATTTATAGCCTGCTTTAGATTGTTCATATCTTGCTCCAAATTTGCTAAATAATGTTGCTGTCAGCCTGTTAACATTAAGTTCAGTATTGCCATGAGCTTTGCTAGTGATCCATGCACCCTATGAACTTGCAATTGCCATGCTTAGCTTCATAAACATGTGATCTTGCTATTAGTCACCTTGTCATGCCATGTTTTTCTCTTTGGTGAGTGGTACAAGCTCACCAACATGCCTACTTATTATTTTTCCTGCCATGTATAAATCTGTCATATAACTTGCCATGTTTACATGGGTGCCATCATATCTTCTGATCCTTTTTGGCTCATGGTCACTAAAGTACTTTTGTTCTATGCAATTAGTAGGTTCATTCCATGCCTTTGTTTGCCATGTTAAGTTACTGTAGCATGTTGTTTGATAGCTCTAAACATTGCAACATGATGTTATTTCTGCTAAGCCTGTAAACTGTTATTATTTGCAATCTTGCCATGTCTTTTTGAGCATGTTCTAGTGATTTCTGGAGATAGCTCAGTGTTCATGTTTTGTTATGCTTTACCTGTACATCATGTCCATGCCTTTTGTTCTCATGTTGGGATGTTGTATCATGTTGTTTTGATGCTTGCAATATGCCTATTTGCTGTTTTGGACAGCTTGTCCTTTAAACTTGTATAGCGTGTATGTGTTGAACCTTGGATCTCACTACTATCATTGCTATGCTAGTTGCTTCGTTCTATCGCTTTGCTGTGCTACCTATCACTTGTTCTTCAAGCCTACCAATTTGCCATGTCAGCCTCTAACCTTTTTCACCCTTCCTAGTAAACCGTTGTTTGGCTATGTTACCGCTTTTGCTCAGCCCTCTTATAGCGTTGTTAGTTGCAGGTTAAGTTGAAGATTGCTCCATGGTGGACAGGATTATGTTGGGATATCACAATATCTCTTATTTAATTAATGCATCTATATATTTGGTAAAGGGTGGAAGGGTCGGCCTTATGCCCGGTGTTTTGTTCCACTCTTGCTGCCCTAGTTTCTGTCATACCGGTGTTATGTCCTGGATTTTGCGTCCCTAACGCGGTTGGGTGATTTATGGGACCCCCATGACAGTTCGCTTTGAATAAAACTCCTCCAGCAAGGCCCAACCTTGGTTTTACCATTTGCCTCACCACAACCTATACCCTTCCCTTGGGTCGGCCAACCCAAGGGTCAACTTTATTTTAGCCCCCCCCGGGCCAATGCTTGTCTAAGTGTTGGTCCGAACCGAGCCGCCTGCGGGGCCACCTCGGGGAAACTCGAAGTCTGGTTTTACTCGTAGCCTGTCTCATCCGGTGTTGCCCTGAGAACGAGATATGTGAAGCTCCTATCGGGATTGTTGGCGCATCGGGCGGCTTTGCTGGTCTTGTTTTACCATTGTCGAAATGTCTTGTAACCGGGATTCCGAGTCTGATCGGGTCTTCCTGGGAGAAGGAATATCCTTTGTTGATTGCGAGAGCTTATCATGGGCTAAGTTGGGACACCCCTGCAGGGTATAAACTTTCGAAAGCCGTGCCCACGGTTATGGGCAGATGGGAATTTGTTAATGTCCGGTTGTAGATAACTTGACACCAGATACGAATTAAAACACATCAACCACGTGTGTAGCCGTGATGGTCTATTTTCGGCGGAGTCCGGGAAGTGAACACGGTTTTTGGGCTATGTTTCACGTAAGTATGACTTCAGGATCACTTCTTGATCATTGTTAGCTTCACGACCGTTCCGTTTTCTCTCTTCTCGTTCTTATTTGCGTATGTTAGCCACCATATCATGCTTAGTCGCTGCTGCAACCTCAACACTTTACCCCTTCCTTACCCATTAAGCTTTGCTAGTCTTGATACCCATGGTAATGGGATTGCTGAGTCCTCGTGGCTCATAGATTACTACAACAACAATTGCAGGTACAGGTTATGCGATGATCATGACGCGAGAGCGACGTTTTCTTGTTTTGGAGTTCTTCTTCTGCTTCTTCTTTGATCAGGGGATAGGTTCCAGGTCGGCAGCCTGGGCTAGCAGGGTGGATGTCGTTTGAGTTTCTCTTTGCGTTTCATCCATAGTCGGATGATGCTCTTATGTATTGTGATGTTGTTTTCGTGTGGCATTGTATTCCTCTTGTATGTATCCCCATCTATTATGTAATGTTGATGTAATGATATCCACCTTGCAAAAGCGTTTCAATATGCGGTTCTATCCTTGGTGGGACCTTCGAGTCTCTTTAGGATAATATTGCATATTGGACGTGACATTATGCTACTGTTGTAATCATGTTTTATAGCTTTTGTTTCAATAAAGTGCCAAGTAGAACCTTTGGGAAGACTTGGGTGAAGTTTATGTGATCTTGCTGTAAAAAACAGAAACTTTTGCGCTCACGAGAATAGCTGCCATTTTTAGTGGAGAGTGATTTTAGGTTGATTCTTTTTGCAGACGATTAATAGACAAATTGCTTAGTTCCAGCAATTTATTTAATAATTTTTGGGGTTCCAGAAGTATACATTTGATACAGATTACTACAGACTGTTCTGTTTTTTGACAGATTCTGTTTTCTATGTGTTGTTTGCTTATTTTGGTGAATCTATGAGTAGTATCGGAAGGTATGAACCATAGAGAAGTTAGAATACAGTAGATATTACACCAATATGAATTTAAAATGAGTTCATTACAGTACCTAAGTGGTGTCTTTATTATCTTATACTAACGGAGCTTACGAGTTTTGTGTTGAGTTTTGTGTGGTTGAAGTTTTCAAGTTTTGGGTAAAGATTCGATGGACTATGGAATAGGGAGTGGCAAGAGACTAAGCTTGGGGATGCCCAAGGAACCCCAAGGTAATATTCAAGGACAACCAGGCATCCCCTCTTTCGTCTTCGTTCATCGGTAACTTTACTTGGAGCTATATTTTTATTCGCCACATGATATGTGTTTTGCTTGGAGCGTCATTTTATTTTGTTAGTTTTTTCTTGATGTTATTTAGATTAATGTTTTGCATCTTTAGTTTCAATAAAAAAGTCAAGGATAGCCTTCGCCATGCTTATTTTGCTAGTATACATGTTGCTGTTTGAAAACAGAAAGTTTACCGCTGTTGCAAAAATTCCCTAGAAAAGTCAGAGAATGGTATAACGTTGAATCTTTTTGCATATTAAGCTCTGATAAATTTATTACAGTGGTAATTTTAGTTCATAATTTTTGGAGTCAGGGAAGTATTGATACCCTTGCATTCTTTACAGACTGTACTGTTTTGACAGATTGCTGTTATGGTTGCATTGTTTGCATATGCTTGCTTGTTTAATGATTCTATTTGAGGATAGGAGCATTAAATATGCAGAGGAATTTATTATGCAATGTTGAATAATAATTTTAGTGATTTTTTACAGTATAAAATGATAAGGTTTTGCATTGGTTTATACTAACCTATCTCACGAGTTCTTGTTGAGTTTGTTGTGAATGAAGCTTTTGATAAAATGAGAAACCATGATATGAGAGAAATTAAGGAGACACAAAAGTTCAAGCTTGGGGATGCCCAAGGCACCCCAAGATAATATTTCAAGAAGTATCAAGCATCTAAGCTTGGGGATGCCCCGGTAGGCATCCCACCTTTCTTCTTCAACAACTATCGGTTATTATCGGTTGAACCTAAGTTTTTGCTTCTTCACATGAGTTGTGCTATCCTTGAAATGTCAGTTTGTTTTGCTTTGCTTGCTGCTTGAATACAATACCAAGATCTGAAATTCTTTAATGAGAGAGAGAGAGTCTTCATATAGCTACATAATTATTTAGCTACTCATTGATCTTCCCTTATATCTTTTTGGAGTAGTTTGTCATTTACTCGTGTGCTTCACTCATATCCTATGAGTAAATTGTTGAATGAGTTGATTGTCATAAATCTGAAATTATATGTGTTTCATTTGCTTATTCCATGGGTAGAAATGACTTCACATCTAAGAAGTAGAGGTTGTAAATTTATTGACGGTTAGCAAGCATTGTGTTAGTCATGTGAACAATTCATGAAAGAATATTGAAGGAAGAGAGATTTCACATATAAATATATTATCATAGACATCTTTTATAATTGTGACCACTCATTAAGTATGACATGCTAAAGAGTTGATGTTGGACAAGGAAGACAACGTAATGGGTTATGTTTTCTCACATCTCAGTTAAAGTATATTGTCATGGATCATTCAAACATGTTGAGCTTGCCTTTTCCCCTCATGCTAGCCAAAATTCCTAGCACCAAGTAGAGATACTACTTGTGCTTCCAAGTATCCTTAAACCCAGTTTTTCCCATGAGAGTCCACCATATCTACCTATGGATTGAGTAAGATCCTTCAAGTAAGTTGTCATCGGTGCAAGCAATAAAAATTGCTCTCTAAATATGCATGACTTATTAGTGTGGAGAAAATAAGCTTTGTACAAACTTGTTATGGAAGCAATAAAAGCGACGGACTGCATAATAAAGGTCCATATACAAGGGGCAATATAAAGTGACGTTCTTTCGCATTAAGATTTTGTGTATCCAACCCTAAAAGCGCATGACAACCTCTGCTTCCCTCTGCGAAGGGCCTATCTTTTACTTTATGTCTTTTACTTTATGCAAGAGTCAAGGTTATCTTCACCTTTCCCTTTTTCATTTTATCCTTTGGCAAGCACTTTGTGTTAGGGTGATCCTGATATATATATCCAATTGGATGTACGTTAGCACGAACTATTATTGTTGACATCACCCAAAGGTGAATACGTTTGGAGGAAACATTATAAGCCCCAATCTTTCTCTGTGTCTGATTAAAACTTCATAAGAACAAGTATTGCGTGAATGTTAGCAATTGTAGAAGACTATATAATAGTTGAGTATGTGAAGTTTGCTAAATCAAAGCTCTGAGATAGACTCTTCCTGAAAGTAAGATGAATTGCAATTGTTTGATGACTAAGAATGAAGTTTGCTAGTTTTCAAGAATGTTTATGGTATATGCTTTGACATGTGAATTGCTTGTTACTTTATCGTGAGAAGTTTTATGAGATGAGATACTATTATGACATATTATCATGCTAGAAAAGGTGATTGAAATTATCATTGATCAAACTTGTGCACCTTCTAGCATTCACACTTCATAAATTCTTTCTTTTATCATTTACCTACTCGAGGACGAGTAGGAATTAAGCTTGGGGATGCTGATACGTCTCCAACATATCTATAATTTATGAAGCATTCATGCTATTTTATTATCTGTTTTGAATGATTATGGGCTTTATTATACACTTTTATTTTACTTTTGGGACTAACCTATTAACCGGAGGCCCAGCCCATATTGTTGTATTATTGCCTATTTCAGTATTTCGAAGAAAAGGAATATCAAACGGAGTCCAAACGGAATGAAACCTTCGGCATCGTGATTTTTTGGAAGAATATCATCCTGGAGGCTTGGAGATCAAGTCAGAAGATACTCGAGGAGCCCAGGAGATAGGCCCCCCTATAGGGCGTAGCCTCCTATCTCGTGGACCCCTCGATCACCTCCCGACCGACTTCTTTCGCCTATATAAGCCTACGTACCCTAAAAACATCGAATATCAAGATAGATCGGGAGTTCCGCCGCTGCAAGCCTCTGTAGCCACCAAAAACCTCTCGGGAGCCCTTCCCGGCACCCTGCCGGAGGGGGGATCCTTCATCGGTGGACATCTTCATTATCCCGGCGCTCTCCATGACGAGGAGGGAGTAGTTCACCCTCGGGGTTGAGGGTATGTACCAGTAGCTATGTGTTTGATCTCTCTCTCTCTCTCTCGTGTTCTCTCTCGTGTTCTCTCTCGTGTTCCCTCTATGGCACGATCTTGATGTATCCCGAGCTTTGCTATTGTAGTTGGATCTTATGATGTTTCTCCCCCTCTACTCTCTTGTGATGAATTGAGTTTTCTCCTTTGAAGTTATCTTATCGGATTGAGTCTTTTATGAGAACACTTGATGTATGTCTTGCCGTGCTTATCTGTGGTGACAATGGGATATCATGTGCCTCTTGATGTATGTTTTGTTGACCAACTTGCGGGTTCTGCCCATGAACCTATGCATAGGGGTTGGCACACGTTCTTGACTCTTCGGTAGAAACTTTGGGGCACTCTTTGAAGTACTTTGTGTTGGTTGAATAGATGAATTTGAGATTGTGTGATGCATATCATATAATCATGCCCACGGATACTTGAGGTGACAATGGAGTATCTAGGTGACATTAGGGTTTTGGTTGATTTCTGTCTTAAGGTGTTATTCTAGTACGAACTCTTGAATAGATTGATCTGGTGGTTTCGTACCCTACCATAATCTCTTCGTTTGTTCTCCGCTATTAGTTGCTTTGGAGTGACTCTTTGTTGCATGTTGAGGGATTGTTATATGATCTATCTATGGTATTATTGTTGAGAGAACTTGCACTAGTGAAAGTATGAACCCTAGGCCTTGTTTCCTACCATTGCAATACCGTTTACGCTCACTTTTACCACTTTTTACCTTGCTGTTTTTATAATTTCAGATTAACAAATAACTTTATCTACTATCTATTTTGCACCTGTATCACCATGTCTTCGACGAACTAGTGCACCTATACAATTTACCATTGTATTGGGTGTGTTGGGGACACAAGAGACTCTTTGTTATTTGGTTGCAGGGTTGTTTGAGAGAGACCATCTTCATCCTATGCCTCCTACGGATTGATAAACCTTAGGTCATCCACTTGAGGGAAATTTGCTACTGTCCTACAAACATGTGCACTTGCAGGCCCAACAACGTCTACAAGAAGAAGGTTGTGTAGTAGACATCAGATATAATCAGGGATGTGATGTACCTGCTCGTTGAGCATTCTACTCCTGCAAGCTACGACTGTCCGTTTGCGCAAGCTCGATGCCATGCCCGTGCTGCCGCCGCTGCCTCCCATGCAGGCTACACCCAGGGTTGGATCTTCATCTTCTTGTCCTTCCGTTCGCTTGAATCCCAGCGACCGCCCTCCAACGAGGGCACGAGGAAGTGTTGTGTAGGTCTGTCCATCGGCGGCTAGGTTAGGAGCGAACCAGACTGGAGGCGCTCAATATGGGCCACGAGCCTGCTATAGGTCCTACCTTGCACTTATGTTATTGGCCCATCCAAATTGAAACATTTTTCTTCATTTTTTACATTGCCTGCTCGTGTGTTGGGACGAACAAAACTAGCATGGTCCAACCTGCATGACTCAAACTAGGTGCACACTTTCCAGCCACCTGAGGCGGCCGCCCATACCAGCCCCTATGGTGGCGTCGCCCCTTTTTGCGTGTATGATTGGATAGTGAAAAATATTCCAGTGGCGCTTTTGATTTACCCACGGAATGGTTGAATTTCTTGTTTCTATGAACTGAGTTCGCCAATAATGTGAAGGATGCCAGTCTTTTCATCCTATTATAGATTGCTTAGATCTCGATATGCCAAAAGTAATCGCATGAAATATACAGTAAAAGGCAGTGTGATGTGTGTGGCTACAACTAGTCTGACTACATGTCCTCATATAACATATCAAGGACGCACCATCTTACCATATTAATCATTCGACTTACCAATGCAGTGTGGGAAGAAAGAAGTATTGGGACTGCGTATCCAAGCAATTGATGCCATGGACTCCTTCGTACAACCTTGTAAGCCAAAAAGAAGTTGCAGTGTGCCTGTACTAAGAACTAGCGTAAGTTTAGTTACCTGCTTCTCGGAATTTTAGTTAGCCACTTATTGCAAAATTGTTCAATTACGTTGCTTCGCTTAATTTAGTTTGCTACTGGTTACATAATGCCACAGCCTGTTAATCATATTGCAGACTGCGCCTTTCTGTGTGTTTGATACTTATTGTTAAGAATTACCTGTTTGCCTTAACTTAAATATCTACATGGTTGTTTAACTGCTTTGCTGCTGCTACAGCGGGTTACAATGATGTTAATAACTACTTTTCAGCATCCAATTGAAACTCTTTAATTCCTTGTTTGTTTAACTGGTTTTCTGTTATAACTCTGAGTTGAGATGTTTTGCTAACTTCAACTTTTATGAATCCAATCGGAACTTTAATGGCAAAACAGGTTAGCCCAAGATCAAAGAGCGAGGTCCCCATGGACGCTGCATCATCCCACAACAGTGGCACCAGCCCAATCGTGCATTATGAATTTCCAACTGCTGATGCTCTAGAGGCTAAACTAGTGGTAGAAAGAGATTCTGCTTCTGCACTTAGAGATGAAGTTGACATGTCGAGGAAGCAAACAACAGAATCACAAGCAGTACTCAAGACAACCATTAAATATTTGGTGGATTTCAAAACGAAGCAAGCTGAGACTGACCAGATTGTTAAGGTCCTGAAGGAAAAAAGGAAATTAAATTCCTACTTGGTAAATCATAGGTGAAATGTTCTTTCCATCGTTGAATAACCTTTGTGTTGTCTGTTCATGTAATCAATCAAACCATTTGTTTTAGAGATCATGTAATAATTGTTTTTTTTGTTTTTTGGTTTGTAATTTTATTTGAGCACAAGTCTGTATTAATTGATAAGACTCGGAGGCATTTCATTTGGATTGTTGTGCCAGACCTACAAATATGCCAATCGGGCTGAATGTGCATTCAACGATAGTAGTAGTATAGATGGACCATAAGTGGCACACATCGGAAAGGGCCAAGATGCTGGCTAAAAAAAGGTTGCTATTGTAGCCAAAAAAAGTACAGCGGCCTGGCTTATGTATGTTAGTTGATATTATTGATCCATATACTCTATAAGTGTTTATATGTCTATTAGTTCTATACATTCTTGGTTGATTGACTCGGTATTTGAATCTTGATACATCGCTTGTGTACATATCTAAATGGGAGTACACATTATGCTGCGTGTGACATTTGAGTTGGACATGAAGTGTTCCAAATATTCGAATTCACCTTAAACTGGATTCTACCTTCTGAATTTGAGTATCGGCATTTGTAAACCATATTCATATATGGCAGTGGAATACATCTTTGTTGTCCTTTTGAAGATATATAAAAACACATAGAATGATTTATAAAGATTCATATAGGAATACAAAATGAATTCAAATTTAGTTACCGGGGTAAACGTGGATGCTTATTGTCCCAAAATTCGAAAGAAGCGGCAAATGTCCACTCCCACGTCGGCTGCCTGAAGCCAAGTGTTTGAGAGATGGAAATTACTGTCTACCCATTACACGGACAATCCATCGGCCCGATTTCCACTGCACTAAATAGGGGTAGGTTAGTAACTTCAATTAGACGTGACACGACCGCCTCTGAGCCCATTCCGACATGGTGGGCGTCAAACATGGGCGGCAAAACACATTTGATTCAAGCTCGTCCGAAAGACCTCTATTTCTCCCTCCATTCCCCATTCATACATGGTGGGCGGCAAAACAAACTCGACTCGGTCGAAATTGATGTAGGAAAATATTTTCAATAGGGGCAGGTTTGTAACTTCACTCAGACGTGACACAACCGCCCTACCTGTCAGCCCCGTTCATACACCGTGGGCGCCAACCATGGGCGCCAACCACCCTCTCCTCGCCCGAAATCGATCTGGGCAAATATTGGCGAGATGCGAGATTACCGCCCTATCCCCAACCGACGAGACGTCCAAATTTTAAATGGGGGCTAAGTTCGTAACTTTCCCATATTTTAGACATGCGCGTCCGTAAAACATGGTTCCCCGTACCTCTCCCTCCATTTTCCCATTCATACACCGTCCATGCTCGAACACCCCATCCCCACACCGGCCTCCGTCCGCCCCCCATCCATCGCCGCCGTCCTCCACCACATCCATCGCCACCGTCCTCCACCATGCTGGAGAGCCTACCAAGACCGTGTCGTCCACTGCAGAGATGGACGTTTCTCATCCACGGCGACGGACCAGTCGCCTTGCATCGCGTCCTCTCGCTTCATTGGCGCCGTCGTCCTCTTTGCCGGGGCCACTCACACGACCTTCTCTTCCACTGCAACGGGACTTATCCCCCGATGCACCCATCTACTGTCGCAGATCTGCTTCAACGCCACCGATAGCCATCGCACCCCTGATGCCTACACGGTGCCGCAAGAGAGGTGGTACTTCATATCTCCTCAACTTTTTGATCTCAACTAGAAAATAGATCTTAACTTGGTTACTCTACTTTCTTTTCAGCTCTTAGAATTTAGTTCTTAGTTCGAAGCAAACAATGGATGCTAAATATCATTTCTCCGGTTTGCAGCTTCAAATCTGCCATGGCACAGCCCTAATACGGTTTAATTGATCATGCTTAGGGTTTAATTGATCATGTTGGTTCTGTGGTGGTTTCTTTAATAGAAATCGGAGGGGAAACCCTCTTTTGCTAAAAAATATGCTTAGAGTTTCCCCCTTTTATGATCACTATACGATCAGAATACGTGCTTCGTGTCATAATAACACTGCTCCACCCATCAAGCTAAACAAGCATAGTTCTTCAAATACGAATCTGATATTATTAAAACAGAGTTGTTTAATTGGTCAACTAAATGTTCCTAAATTAGTTTCTAAAATGCATGTTCGCCGCTCGGGTGTGTATCTCTACAGGGTGCCCACGGTGGGCCGGCCCACCCTGGGATTTTGGGTCGTCCCAGGCCCCGATTCCCCTTTGTTCTGCTGCGAGCTTCTGATCTCTACTCGCCCCCAGCCGCCTGCCTCGCTGGCGACTTGCCGTCCCCGGATTGCATGACTCTAGGAGGACATGTCGGACTAACAGGAGGCCAGGAGCCGCTCGCCAACAGCGTCACCGCTGCCCGGGCGCGCCGCCGTGCCTACCTTCCTAGTCCGTTCAGCGCTCAGGCGTGCAGCACCCACCAAGCCAATCCGATTTATCCTGAGATACGTCCTCAACACTCAGCAGCCACTCCTCATCACCCATTTTCTAATTGATTCATTACTCATTAGGCAGGACTGTCATTAGGGTTTGTTGTGTGCTCAGTGCTACCTACACTTAATGGTTCAAATGTATTTCGGTAATCTTTAGTACCTCTAAAGTTCACAGGGTTTTCAAAATTCCGGCCCTCGGAACAGACACTAGTCATTTTGGATTGTTGGTCATAGTGAAATTGACCCAGATTACTACTGCAAGCCAGGTTTGTTGACAATTTTACTTGTCTTTCTTACTCATTCGATATAATATCCAATTATTCACGTCGATTAGTTGCAAACAATAAGTGCTTGACAAACTTCTTCATTCAGATTTTGGATGGTCTCTTACTGCAGTTACAATTCTGCATACTTGTCGTAGTAAGCTCACAAGTAAATGATTGATTCACTACATCTATGCTTGCCTTGTCATATTTGTTATCAATATTCTTTTAGGGTGGGCGACCCTGTTTCTAAATACTGGAACCGTAGACATGAGTGAATAGTATTTCTCTATGTGATCTCTTCCATCATGTGTGGGCAACGAACACTGCATTGTATAGAAAGAAAGTGTCATTTCCAGCTTTTACATAGGTTTCGATCTTTTACATGGAATACAATCTGCCTATTTGCTTTGTGTTGCACTACCAACACTCCACCCTTGAAGCTAAAAATTATGCCACTCATAATTGCTTAGTTTATTTGTTCAAATACGAATTTCATATGATTCTAATGTTCCTACTTCAGTTTTGAAATGTGTGTCTGCCTGTTATAGAGACATAAGGGGTTTGTATTTCTGTGTGTGGTCTGGTCAACACGGTTGGGGGGTGAACTTTGCATATGTAGGGGTTTATAGGGAGACACTCTTCGAGTTGAATCCGCAATGCATTCCATAGATAATCTGACTACTTTTTATGTTTTCATGAATCTCAGATTCTGAACAGCATCACAATGATTATGAGCTTGCACGCATGAAAACAATAAAGTAGAACAATGCCATGGATGTTGGCATTAAGGGACTGAAATCAAGTCTGGATGCAATGCAATGCAAACGCTCTCCACCTGTAGATTCATGCTCAGAATATGATCCTAACAGTGATTCTGAGCTAGAGGGAGACCTAAGTCAATGTAGCTCCCTAGTGGAGGAGTTAGAGGAAGATGCCCTATCTTATTCACCCATCAAGGTACTTGCTCTAACTTTCCAAGGTTACATTGCTCACACATATCTTGCAACTGATGCTTTGCATTGCTTCTACTTTGTTGAACTGCCATTAGCTTAGTTTACACATCGTGTATGTGAATACGCCCTGCCTATCCATTTTCAGTACATATTCCATCTGTCATCATACCATATTTGTCCGTTCAAATGTTGTTCTTGTGTATCAGATGTTCAAAAGGAAGAGGGCGATTGATGGTCGTGTAGGAGCACAAGCAAAGTATTTGGAAAAGGTAGTGGCACGTGATAAATCAAATAGCCCATTAGGTGTAGTTGCAATATCACCTGACCCACAAAACACCCCAACTCTAGCAGACTCTAGCCCTACTACACTGGTCATTTCTGATGCCCCAACTCGGCAGACCCCAACTGCAGCAAACAGTATGATTATGCCAGTTGACATAGCACCAGCAAAGAGTACACTAAATCCAGTTGCCAAATCCCTTTTCGAACCAGAGAGAGCCCCAATTGCAGCAAATAGGACCCCTGTTCCATTTCTTCCCTATTTAGAAGACGAAGCTTATGTTGTTGTCAGGAACTTTGTGCACATCTTTCCTTCATGAAAGGATTATACCACAGACACAGAACAATTTCCATCCTTCCTCCGCAACTTACGCGTAAGTAATGTACTAATGTTTTTTTTGACTGTGAATTGTGGGGTAAAACCCCCACAGCATTTCAAAACTTTATTAAAACCAGACAACAGTTACAACAACATGATTACAAGAGGTAACCAAAAGTGTAGAAGAAAACAAAAAAAGAGATAGAAGGAAAAACTTAAGGTGGCAGGAAAGAAATCCACTTGAGCAAGTCATCCTTGTAAACCGATTTGATTCTATGCTGCATCAGAGTGATGTCATGCCTGAAATCTCCTCTCCACTTATTGAAACTCGCCCTCTCACCTCTGAAAACCTTGGCATTCCTGATGATCCAGATATTCCAACAGGCAATGAACACTACTTCGGTGAAGAAAGGCTTATCAAAACTCCTCCTAGCCTGGATGACCAAATCATACATTGAGTTACCAGCCGACCAATCAATCTGCAAATAGTTCCAAACTCTGACACTGAAATTGCAGTTGAAAAAGAGATGGTCTATGGTTTCTCTTGCTTGAAGGGGGCAGAGTTTGCAAGAAACACCATCATCCATGTGCCATTGTCTCCTATCAACCATATCCTTGGTGTTGAATCTGTCCATGATGAGCATCCAAGCAAAGACCTTGATCTTAATAGTGCAAGAGGATTTCCAGATCCAGCACATCAATTGGTTGAAATTTTCATTCTGAAAAGCATGGCAGTAGAACAGCTTTGGTTTATAAACCTTTCAAGAGCCCTGCCATAACCATAGATCCTTACAAGTATCATCTCTTTGATGGGAGACTAACATATCTCTTATAAGGTTCAACTCTGCAAAAGCTTGAGCAGACAAAGGGAGGTGGAAGTGTTGGTATAAGTCCAGGGAATTGAAGATATCCTTAACTGAAATCCATGGATCCTTGGCAAAAGAGAATAATCTTGGGAACCTAGACTGCAAGCTACAAACTTCATTGCCAACATTCCAATTGTCAGAACAGAAAAGAGCAGTATCTCCAGTATTAACTTGCACCCAGGAGCAATCCCTAAAATTCTGCAGGACCTTGCAAATATCCTTCCACCAAAAAGAGCCACAAGAGGTTGTGCCCTGGGGCAGACCCAGATAATAATATGAATCCCAAATTAAGGACACCCAAGGAAGGTTCTTCCTGTTAAGGAAGTTACTAGCATGCTTGAGTAGCAAAGCCACATTTTGAACACCCAGGTTCAAAATACCAAGACCACCCTTGTTCTTTGGTCTACAAATCAGATCCCAAGCAGCAAGAGAAGGTGCAGGCTCCTCTCTATTTTTTCTCCACAGACATTGCCTCTGTATTCTTTCCAGTTGCTTGAGGATACCAGCAGGGACAGCCAGGCTTCCCATAAAGAAAATGGGCATGGAGGACAAAGCAGAGTTCAAGAACTGCAGTCTCTCACCTTGATTAAGGAAGGAGGAGCTGGCAGTCATTCTCCTCTCCATGCAATCCACAAGAGGCATGAAATCCACCATCTTAGGCCTTGTAGTACCCACAGGCAAACCAAGATAAGTAAAAGGCATCTTACCAATTTGGCATCCAAAAGCAGAAGCAAGGTCAAACATGACTGCATTTTCAACATTTATAGGGATGATGAAAGATTTATGGTAGTTGACAACAAGGCATGTGGACTGAGAGAACACCAACAACGTATCCTTCAAGGCAAGAAGCTGTTGCCTGTCAGCAGGTAGGATGAACAGAGTATCATCAGCATATTGTATGATAGGGTAGTCTTGATCATGGCAGGGAATAGGTAGCTTAAGGATACCCTTGCTGAACATATCATTAATTACTGTTTTCAGAAGATTAGCAGCAATAACAAATAGGAGAGGAGAAATAGGGCCCCCCTGCCTTACTCCTTTTTTGCAAATGAATTTCCTCCAAGGGACACCATTCAGAAGGACAGAGGAAGTATCAGTGGCAAGCAACTGCTTCATCCATAGGATCCACCTCTCATTAAAACCTTTGTGCCTGAGAATTTGGAAGATAGCTTCATGCTCAACAGAATCAAAGGCCTTCTTGAAGTCCAATTTGAGAATCACAATTGGTCTCTTTGACTGATGGCACTGATGCAGGTATTCAAAAGTCCAACCAATACAGTCCTGAATAGTTCTGCTCTTAATGAAACCATACTGGTTCTTATGTATGCATTGCATGATCACCTGCTGAAACCTATTGGCAGCCATCTTAGAAAGGAATTTCAGACCCATGCTCGTGAGAGAAATAGGCCTATAGTCTCCCACTTCCTCAGGTGAGAGTTTCTTGGGAACCAGAGTAATGAAAGAGCTATTAATGTTCTCCACGACTGCAGTCCCCTCATGAAAAGCCTGAGCCAGATCATAGAAATCCTTTGAGATTATGTGCCAGCACCTCTTGAAGAAAAGACCATTGAAGCCATCAAGTCCAGGAGCTTTATCCACAGGCATATGCTTGACCACATCATCCATTTCCTCCTCAAAAGGATTAGTAAGCACATCCAGGCCATCCACTGGAGTGATTAGAGATGATAAGTCAAAACCCATTACAATCCCTCTAGAAGTGCCCATTCTGTTCGTGAAGCAGCTCCAAATAATTCCAGCCATTTGATCATGATCAGAGACCACAGAGCCATCAGGTAATTTAAGAGTAGCAATTGAATTTCTCCTGCGCCTTTTAGTGGCCATTGCATGAAATTTTTTGGTGTTCTCACCCCCAACCTTAATATACCTGATAGTGCATCTTTTTTTCCAGTACATGCAGTGCAAGTGCAGAAGCTTTTCCAAGTGTACCTTCACAATTTTCCTGAAATTCAATTCCTGCCTAAATAGGGGCCTCCATTCCTCTAACTCATCTAGAAGGAATACAACATGATTACACTTGCTAATCAGCAGTTTCAACTTGGAAACATTCATTTGCCATCTCTTAAGGCAGATTCCTAGATGCTTAAACTTGTCTGCAATCCGGGCAGTAATGTGATCTTTCCTAGATGGGACAAGCCAAGAGGATTCAACATAGTCCATAAAGCCCTCCAGTTCGATCCAATAGTTTTCAAACCTAAAAAGGTTTGACTTTGGTATGGTTGTCTTTATTCAGACTAAGCAGGGAATATGATCAGAGGCAGTCCTGGCCAGGGGCAAGACTTCAGTCATTGGATAGTCAGTAATCCAATCTACTGAGGTGAAGAACCAATCCAACTGCTCCAGAAGAGGGATGTCCTGCATATTGGACCAAGTGTAGGATCTACCCTTAATTGGCAATTCAAGAAGACCCAAGTGTCCAATAATCTCATTGAAGATGAACATGTCATTAATGTCTCCACCAGGCAAGTTCCTATTTTCCACAGACCTAAGGAAATTAAAATCTCCTAGCAACAACCAGTGTATATCAAAGGGAATACATATGTTATATAACCAATTTAAAAAGTTGTCCCTAGCTTCACCCTGACAAGGGCCATAAACCACCACCAATGTCCAACTTTCATTATTTTGCCTAGAGGTAAACTTAACTGCAACAGCAAACTGTTGAACTTCAACTAGAGTTCCAATAAAGACAGAAGAATTCCAAACTACAAGGATACCACCAGAAGCCCCTATTGAAGGGGAGCAAGCAAAAGAGTCAAATCTCTTAGGACAGAAGCTCTTGATTGACCTAGAATCAAAGGATGAGCATTTAGTTTCTTGCAAGAGGGCAATAGAGCACTGACTTTCCTCTATTTTTTGTCTGACAGCTCTCTGCCTAGCTTCAGAGTTCAGACCTCTAACATTCCAGCACAACACATTCCAATTTCTACATAAATTACTCATTGAAGCATACACTGATAAGCATAAACCATATGACACACAATGTCACATGTCCAAAATAGCATAGCATAGTCTGACCCACCATACTGACATAGAAAAGTTCATGACATAACTGACAGACAGAAAACACAAAAGAAGCAAGCTTAAGGGCCTGCCACACCCAGAAGACCAAGAGCACACTAAACATCAGGGATGACGGAGGCAGAAGAAAGTGGGTCCACCATAAGTGCATCCACAGATAGGAGAGTGGCATCAATTTCTAGCTCTCGCCCAATTTCCTGAAGCCGCTCAATAGGTGTCGCCGGGGGGATTTCTTCAGAAGCCGGATCTTCAGTCTCCTGGGCCGTGAAAGGCTTCGCTCTGGGCTTCTGCTGACCGAAGACACAAGATTTCATTCTTTTAAATAGGTGAGGAGCAAACTGGATTGTGATGACGAGCAACGGTTGGTTGTGCTTTTCAAGTACTCGTTGATGAAGTTTCGTTCCTACCTGAGGCAAGCGCCCTTCAATGGCAAGCCTCTGAATGAAATTTCTGTAAAGTCTCCGGTGCTACATTTATCCGACTATGACTGGAATAATCTTGTTACACATTGGTCTCGGCTGCAGCGTAAGGTACTGTCTATGATATCACATCACAATTTGAACTACATTTCTGCATTTTACTTAATGTTTCACTTGTACGAAAACTGTTAGCAGAAGAACATTCGTTCTCAAGGGACCACAGAATCTTGCAACTATACTGCACACTGCATTGCTCTTGTAAGTACCTCTTGCCCTGTATGACCATACTTACTTTCATAGCTGTTTGATTATGTAGCATCACTGCACATGTTAGCCTCGTAATCGTCCATTTGGTGGACAATATAAGATCTGTATGGACTCTTACATAAATTTAGAATCAACCCAATGCTTTTGAAGAGGTTTAGCTCAGCAGTCCTCTTGTAAGGACTAAACGTGGTCTATCATTGTACTTACATTAACAGCTACTCCCTCTGTCCCATAATATAAGAACCTTTTGTATAGTACACCAGTGTTCCAAACACTCTTGTATTATGGGAAGAGGGATTGGTTCATTGTGTAGCATTCTGCATCTTATCTCCCTCGCCCACCATTATCTAAAAAAGATCAGATCTATATTTAATCTTACCAACAAGTAGAATACACAGACAATGCCAGTGCAGAAGTGTAGCCCATTGCTCTTGTCAGTACATTTTGTCCTGTAACGCTTGTACTTCCAGGGATTGGTTGTTGATTATGTAGCATCAATCTGCATCTTATCTTCATTATCCTCTATCCCTTCCAGTATTATCATATCTATAATTACTCTCTACAAAATGTAGAGTACAAGCAATGCTTATGAAGAAGATTCTGTGCTAAAATTATCGAGTTATCCTTCCCTTGACATGGAGAAGGGCATTATAAAGCCGGTTTTAACTATTAATGTAAGTCAGTCCTTCTAAAGCCTTTATCCTCAACTGTTGTTTAATTTGCTCATACTCCCTATCGTTTACTGCTGTTTAGTTTGCTGTTTCTACCAAAATGCATGTTCGCAAGAACCATAAGTTCTAAGTTTTACTTGTAAAACCAAATTCCTTATTCATACCATGCACATTACTTAATACTCCCTATATGTATGCTTGTTTTTGTGGATCTATAATCTAGTGTGTGGTGAAGCAGCCCACGTTTGCACCTTGTCATCTCCTGCTTTATCTTACTGATGTGGCTGATGATATGAACAACATGCCATGCACATTATCCAAAATAGATACAATGATTTTCTTTGCCCTTCATCTATGCTTGTTATGTTGACATGGTAATCCAGTAGTGTGGTGAAGCTCCCCACATTATGAACAATGCCAAATTATGCTATTGATATTTTGAACTTACTCTTTATTTTCTAATTTGAAATTGGATGGAATTGACAGCACAGTTATCATCTTTGTTTATACATGTGCAAAACCTGTCATCTCTCTGCTTTGTTTCAGGGTGATATGCCTGATGGCATGCACAAGTCTGCTGAAGGCTATGAGACAAACCCAACATATATTGCAGTAAAGAAGGCAAAACATCTTGAAGATAGCGAGACAACCCCAAAGTCTTGTCTTGATGCAGTGTTCAAGTTAATTGAGACTAACAGTCACACAAGCTCACAGAATTTGTTGTCTGAATCAGTTCGACTTCTTCAGTCCCAAGTTCTGGCAGAAAGGCATTCTACAACTCAACTTCGACTTGAAGTCCTATCTCTAAGAAAGATTGCGGAGAACACCAATGAGAACCTCATCGCTAAACAGATACACCTGGAAGCTATGACCGACATGCTAGGCCGGTCTCACAGCCT
Source organism: Triticum aestivum (assembly GCF_018294505.1). Taxonomy (NCBI): domain Eukaryota; kingdom Viridiplantae; phylum Streptophyta; class Magnoliopsida; order Poales; family Poaceae; genus Triticum; species Triticum aestivum. The sequence goes on along the minus strand of NC_057798.1, from coordinate 601,705,051 downwards.
TGCTCAGCAGCTTGCGCAGCAGTTCCCCCGCAAGGCTAACCTTTCTTGAACTGTCTTGGAAGTTGTAAGGGCATATTTATCCCTAACGTGTTTTGGTGATTGATGGCAATGCTTTTGCGGACTAATCATGTGCATTGAGCTTTTCAGAGATTTATCCTTTGCCACGAGACGATTCCCCCCCCTCGGTGTTATTCAAGACGGTGGAGCCCTTTCGTTTCTATGTTGGTGGACTAGTCTCGTAGGAGTCACCATACTATCAAGAGGGGATCCGCTTTGGTAAGGCTAGGGTGGAATCAACACGTACACTTCCTTATCACACCCGCTGATCCTTCCCGCTTCAATGGAGTACTTTTTCCCCTCTCTGGCTGCCTTGTCTAGTCCTAGCGATAGTACCGCGGGCCTCAATGGTAGTACCGCCCAAGCACAACAAGCAGTAGTACCGCTCCTCAGCGGTAGTACCGCTTGGAGACTTCCGCCGTAGTACCGCTGCGGCTCTGTGTTCCTGCCGCCTCGACTCGAGGGCTCCTTTTCTCGTGTCGGGTTTTGCGGCACCTGCTGCGGCAGTAGAGGCGGTAGTACCGCTCCCAAGCGGTAGTACCGCCCTTACCACCGCGGTAGTATCGTTCAGGGTCCAGGTCCTCGCTCCTTCCTTTGGCACGGCAGTACCGCTAGGTGGGACGGTAGTACCGCTTGCTCAGCGGTAGTACCGCCCACCCCAGCAGTAGTACCGCTCTCTGCGGGGCTGATGAGGGGGGTAACGGTTGGATTGTTCCCCCCACTATATAAGGGAGTCTTCTTCCCCAAAATTGACTCACCTCTTCCCCCAAAAGCTCCATTGTTGCTCCAAGCTCCATTTCGCCCGATCTCTCTCCCTAGCCAATCAAACTTGTTGATTTGCTCGGGAGTGGTTGAGAAGGCCCAGATCTACACTTCCACCAAGAGAATTTTGATTCCCCCCACTAATCCCTAGCGGATCTTGTTACTCTTGGGTGTTTGAGCACCCTAGACGGTTGAGGTCACCGCAGAGCCATAGTCCATTGTGGTGAAGCTTCGTGGTGTCGTTGGGATCCTCCCATTAAGTTGTGGAGATTGCCCCAACCTTGTTTGTAAAGGTTCGGTCGCCGCCTTCAAGGGCACCAATAGTGGAATCACTGCATCTCGCATTGTGTGAGGACGTGAGGAGATTACGGTGGCCCTAGTGGCTTCTTGGGGAGCATTGTGCCTCCACACCGCTCTAACGGAGACGTACTTCCCCTCAAAAGGAAGGAACTTCGGTAACACATCCTCATCTCCACCGGCTCCACCCTTGGTTACCTCGTGCCTTTACTTGTGCAAGCTTCTTTGTGTTATATCCCTTGCTTGATTATGTGCTAGTTGTTGTTGCATCATATAGGTTGCTCACCTAGTTGCATATCTAGACAACCTACTTTGATGCAAACTTTAAATTGGTAAAGAAAAGTATAAAAAGTGTTAGTTGCCTATTCACCCCCCCTCTAGTCAACTATATCAATCCTTTCAATTGGTATCAGAGCCTCGTCTCTTTATTAAGGACTTTGTTGTCCGAAGAGTATGGTTGACACCACAGACGGTGTGGAGGAGCACTCCGGTATGAATCCTACCTCGTCTACGGCCGATGGGGGAACCACAGTCTCTTGTGAGGAATTCAATGTGACTTTGGACACATTGAAAACCTCCATGAAGACCGAGGTTGAAAGCATGTTTACTAAATTCTTAGAAGGACTTAAACTATCCACCTCGCCGATGAAAGTGGGTGATCCCACCAACAAGGTGATGGATGCTAACTCCGACAAGGGGGAGCTAATAGTGAAAAGGGTCCTTCTACCAATGGTAGAAATGGCACCGGCATCTTTGCCCATGTGGAACCTCCAACTTACGGAGGACCGATTCCCTCTACTCATTTAAATCATGCCGGTCCTCCTCCTAAAATTGTAAAAAATGAGGATTTTGATTCTTGGGTGTATCGCTTCAAGCGTCATTTAAATCATGTGAATACTAACCTGTGGAGAATCATTGAAGAAGGTTTCCATCCACATGACCGAAGCAACTTCACACCTAGAGAAGTCGTGGATAATCAATTCAATGAGAATGCTCTCTTCATCATCCAAGATGCTATTCTCCCCGAAGATCTCCCTCATCTTCGACCCTACGCCATGGCCAAAGACGCATGGCATTGTGTTGTATCTCTCTATCGGGGAAGCGCTAGCATTCAACGCTCCAACTATGAAGTGGTGCAAGACGAAGACGATGAGTTTGCAATGAAAGAAGATGAAGCACCTCGTGAGCTCTTTCGGAGAGTAACCAAACTCGCGTTCCCACTCTGAGATCATGGGAGCAAGGACACGGATGATAATTGGATCAAGCGCAAGTTCCTCAAGGCCATGATGCCCTACAACAAGGCCATGTCGTCCGTCATCCGTCAAAGACCGGAATTCCACTCCATGACCTCAAGTGAAGTGTTGGATGAGTTCATAGCTATGAGCATCTTGGACAAGACCTCCGACAACACGGTGCTCTGTTCTCAAAGAACAAAGAAGTCCAATCTTGCATTGAAGGCCAAGGTCATTGTGGAAGAAGAGGAAGAAGAGGAAGATGAGGAGGGCAATCCTGAGGATACAAAATATGACTACCATGAGCACATGGCCCTTGCTTCAAGGCAATTTTGGAGTAATAAGAACACAAGGCCCATTTCAACAAGAACAATTCAGTGGGTTCAAGGGCAAGTAAAGAGTGAGAACTTGTTACAATTGTGGCAATGTGAGTCACTTTGTTGTGGATTGTCCTTATGAGAAGCGGGAAGACAATGGTGGCAAGCTCATTCGAAAAGACAAAGCCAAGTCCTTCCCAAACAAGAACAACTTCACCAAGAAGACTCCTACTCGAGGGTTAGTGGTCCAAGAAGAATACCATGAGGATGACGATGATGATGAAGATGGAGAAGCAATGTCCATGGCCTTCGTTGCCATTGCCACAACTCCCCGGGTGTCTCTCTTTGATTCCCCCAACGAGAGCATCACCGCCAAGTGCCTCATGGCTAAAGCCACTAACATGGTAACCCCCAACATCAAAACCACCATCATTACTAATCCCTCCTTGACGGATTGCATTGATGAAAATGAGGGGTCTAATGAAGAGATGAATGAATTTGAGTCCTTTATGAGCAAACTCAAGGGCAAATCCAAGAAGCACTTTGTTGCTCTCTTGGAACAACTTGGTGAAGCCAATGACATGATCGAGGGTCATGAAGAAACCATCTCTAAGATGGAAGGTCATAGTCGTGACTATGCCGATGAGATATCGGATCTCTCTAACGCTCTTGAGGAAGAGCATGGTCATCGTTTGGATTTTGAGGAGTCACACAATGATGACCATGCTAAATTAAAGAAAGATATTGATCATGCTCTTGTTGTCTCTCGTGTGTTAGTCTCTGAGAAGGCTAAACTTGGGGTTGACCTTGCTAGACTCAAAGAGGAGTTTGATCTACTTGACAAAGCTCACAAGGCTTTGAAGGGTGGTCATGCTAGCCTCAAGGAGTCTCATGTTTAACTCCAAGTGAAGCTAACCAAGGAGAAAGCCACCTTTCCTCACATGGTCTTAATTGATAACGCAAATGCTACTAACCTGTGTTGTGAGCATGTGCATCTTGTGGAGGAAAATGCCAAGTTGAAAGAGCAACTCGAGAAAGGCCTTGTGTCATGTATACAAGGTAAAAAGAACCTCAACGACCTCTTGAGCAATCAAAAGGAAGTTGTGGCCAAGGAGGGAGTTGGGTGCACACCCAAGTCCAAGGATAAGAATAAGAACGAGAAGAAGAATGATAAGACCAAACAACCTCCCCCTCTTAAGCAAACTTTTGTGAAGGAGGGAGAGGGTGCTCCTAAGGTGAAGAAGAACAATGTGAAGAGTGGTGATGTCAAAAAGGGCAAAGCCACCTCTACCAACAAAGCCGACGACTTTAACCCTTCTTATGTGTTGTGCCGTGCTAGTGATGGGCATGTTTCTGCTAAATTTGTTGGTTCTCCTTATGAGTACATTGAATGGTCTATTTGGGTTCCTAAGACCCTACTTACTAACATCAAAGGACCCATTACTAAATGGGTGCGTAAAACCAAGCATTGATCTCTCATAGGTGTTTGCTTCCGGTGGGGGATCATGGTTGCTCGATAGTGGAGCAACAAATCATATGACCGGAAGCAAGGACTTGGTGGTGGACGTGCAAAAGATCCCATCTATGCCCACCAATGTCGAGTGGGGTGACGCCTCATCTTCTAAGGTATTGGGTCTTGGCAAGGTTGTCATTTCTCGGGATCTAACGATCGAGAAAGTCATGCTTGTCGAGTCCCTTGCGTACAATTTACTTTCCATTCGTCCACTTGCACTTATGGGCTTTGCCACTTTCTTTGATATTGATACCGTGGCCCTCTTGTGGAGCAAGAGTCTTAAAGTAGCCTTTGTTGGGCATGTCGAGAACGGTCTCTATGTGATTAACTTTTCGAGTGACCCCACTAAGACTATGACATGCCTAATGGCTAAAGTTGATGTGGGATGGCTTTGGCATCACCGTTTAGCCCACGTCAATATGAGATCTTTGCAAAGTCTTCTCAAGGGGGACCATGTCCGTGGACTAACAAATGTTAGTTTTGCCAAAGATCGTGCTTTCAGTGCTTGTATCAAAGGAAAGCTTCATGGGAAGGTTCACCCTCCCACGACTATCATCTACTCGAAGAGACCCTTGGAGCTCCTTCACATAGACCTCTTTGGGCCTCCATCCTTTGATAGTCTTGGGGGGTAGAAAGTATTGCTTGGTGATTGTGGATGATTATTCAAGATACACTTTGGTATATTTATTCAAGAGGAAGAGTGAAACTCAACAAACCGTCATCGACTTTGCAAATGAAGCGCAACGTCAACATGATGCAAAGATCTTGACAATAAGAAGTGACAATGGCACCGAGTTCAAGGACTACACCTTGGATGAGTTTCTTAGTGATGAGGGGAGTAAGCATCAATATGCTGCACCATATACCCCTCAACAAAATGGTGTCGCGGAGAGGAAGAACCGGACGTTGATGGATGTGGCAAGGACCATGATGGCGGAGTTCAAGTCTCCATACAAATTTTGGGCTGAAGCCATCAACACAGCATGTCATGCATCCAATCGGCTCTATCTCCACAAAGGCTTGAACAAGACTCCTTATGAAATACTAACCGGTAACAAGCCCAACCTCAAATACTTCCTGGTGTTCGGGTATAAGTGTTTCATTCTCAAGAAAGGTGTTCATTTGTCTAAATTTGAGGCTAGAGCTTATGAGGGCGTATTTGTTGGTTATGCTACAAACTCTCATGCTTACCGTGTTCTCAACAAGTCCACCAGACTCATTGAGGAGACGTGTAACGTGGAGTTTGACAAAAATAACGGCTTCCAAGTGGAGCAAAGTGGTACTTGTAATGTAGGTGATGAAATTCCTCCCCAAGCCATAAGAAGAATGGGTGTGGGTCATATCCTACCCATTGAGGAACCCCTTGTGGCCGAAGGAGAAGGACAATGCTCCACTCAAGTGGAGCCATCGCCAACCCAAGACCCACAAGCTTCCGAAGAACAATGTGAAGGCCCTCAACCTCGTGAACAAGACCAAGGGCAAGATCAACCTCAAGATGGTGGTGAACCACCAAATGATGCCCAAGGTCAAGTTCTTCCCTTCGAGCCAGATCAAGATCAAGAGCAAACTCAAGATCTTGAACAAGCTCATGACGGTGCTCAAGATAATCAATTTAATCCTCCTCCTTCCACATCCGAGGAGGAATTAGATCGTCGTGCCGCTAAGATTGCTTCCAAACTCACTACCAAAGGTCATCTCATGGAGAATGTGGTTGGAAGCCTAAGAAAGGGGGTAAGCACTCGTAGACAATTAGCAAACTATTATGAACATCACGCGTTTGTCTCTTGTGTTGAACCCCAAAAGGTCTATGAGGCACTCGAAGATTCAGATTGGCTCAATGCCATGCATGAAGAACTCAACAACTTCGAGTACAACAAGGTGTGAAGATTGGTGCCAAGGCTGTCGGGGAACTACAACGTCATTGGAACCAAGTGGATTTTCAAGAACAAGCAAGATGCCCATGGGAACATCATTCGCAACAAGGCAAGATTGGTAGCACAAGGCTACTCCCAAGTCGAGGGTATCGACTACGGTGAAACCTTTGCTCCCGTTGCTCGGCTTGAATCCATTCTCTTGTTGATTGCTTATGCTTCCCATCACAACTTTAAGTTACAACAAATGGATGTGAAGAGTGCTTTTCTTAATGGTCCTATTAATGAGTTGCTTTATGTCAAGCAACCCCCCTGGGTTTGAGGATCCCTACTTTCCGGATCATGTGTATCAACTCGATACGGCACTCTACGGCCTTAAGCAAGCCCCACGTGCGTGATATGACCACCTTACCGAGTTGTTACAAGATCGTGGATTTGAGGTTGGGCAAATCGATCCCACTCTTTTCACTAAGAAGGTCAAAGGGGAGTTGTTTGTATGCCAACTATATGTTGATGATATTATCTTTGGTTCCGCTAACAAAGCTTGCAATGAGGAATTTGCCGCTCTCATGACCTCTATGTTCAAGATGTCTTTGATGGGAGAGGTGAAGTTCTTCCTTTGTTTCAATATCAAGCAAAGAAGAGAAGGTACCTTCATCAACCAAGCCAAATACACTCAAGACATGCTAAAAAGATTCAAGCTAAGTGATGTCAAGCCAGCTTCTACTCCAATGCCTACCAAGTGCCAACTTGACATTGGTCCCAATGGTAAAGTGGTGGATCAAAAGGTATATCGCTCCATAATTGGCTCCTTGCTTTATCTTTGTGCATCTAGACCGGATATCATGTTGAGTGTGGGAATATGTGCACGGTTTCAAGCCGCTCCGAAGGAAAGCCGCTATGTGGCAGTCAAGCGAATGTTTCGATATTTGGCTCATACCCCAAACTTTGGCTTATGGTACCCAAGAGGAGCAAACTTCAAGCTTGAAGGTTATACGGATTCCGATTGGGCGGGAGACAAAGTGGATAGGAAGTCCACTTCCGGAGGGTGCCAATTTCTTGGTTGCTCTTTGGTGAGTTGGTCTTCCAAGAAGCAAAGTTGTGTGTCTCTCTCGTCCACAGAAGCGGAATATGTGGTGGCCGGTAGCTGTTGTGCTCAACTCTTATGGACGAGGCAAACTTTAAAGGAGTACGATGTCATTTGTGACAAAGTGCCTCTTTGGTGTGATAATGAAAGTGCCATCAAGATTTCTCTCAACCCGGTGCAACATTTCAAGACGAAGCATATTGAGATTCGGTATCACTTCATCCGGGATCACATTAGGCGAGGGGAGATCGAGCTCAAGTATGTCAACACTCATGATAACCTTGCAGATATTTTCACGAAGCCTTGGATGAAGCAAGATTTCCGAGTTAAGGCATGAGCTAAATATCATTGATTCGAGCAATGTATCTTGAACCCTTGCACATCCCACCACATTCAACATGTTGTCTAGTTTAGGTGTAGGCATGGACATAGGGGGAGTGTTGTTCTCTCAATGAACTCTCCCTCCCCCCATTATGCATAAATTGATCTAGTCTTTCACATTAACCATTTTTTATGGTACTTGTGCTTCAAGGACGAGTTTTGGTCATGGGCCCAAGGTTAAAATCTTCGCGGCGCCATACCTCTTGACTCAAACATAGGTGGCCTCGGCCACCGCCCTCTCTAGAAGAGGTGTGTCTTGGCCCCTTATTAGTGTGTTTGCTGCCAAGTTCGTTTTTTCTCCTCTTCTTGCCGTTGTTTTTCTTGTTTTTTTCTGAGCTAAGCCGTGTTGTCTAGTTGCCATGGCTTGCTGGGCGGTACTACCGCTTATAAGCGGTACTACCGCCCACCAGCACGGTACTACCGCTGCGGGGCGGGACAAGGGGGTTATATCGGGGCAGGGGGAGGTTTCTTCTCCCCCGTACCCATTCGCTCACCCCCTCATTCCTCTTCGTCTCTATAGTAATGCCTCGCCGCGGGAGGGCTCCGGGGTGTCCCTCTCCATTTCCTTCAGTGGAGTCGATCGCCACCTCGTCCTCTTGCCATGGATGCTGGTATTGCCCCCGTTCCTCCTTTCTTCTTGACTACATTTCAGATCTAGCGTCTTAGGGGCAATAGTGGTTGCATCTCTAGATTTTTGGCAAAATCTAGGCTTGAGTAGGTTGGAGAAGGCAACTAGACTATTTGGATTAGGGTTTGATAGGAGTATTTTTGAATTTGGCAGGACGGTAGTGCCGGATCTGACCACTGCAGTAGGAAACCGCTGTTTCCCCGCTTCGAGCAGTACTACTACTCTCATTGGAGCGGTACTACCGCTTGGGTAGTACTGCCGCTACCAGCCGTGGCACTACCGCTGCCTGCCAAGTTCCATCATGTCCCTAACTTTCCTTGATCTCGTTTGTTGTGTTTGTTGGCTTATGCTCGTTCTTTCTGGTTGTTTCACGTGTTCTTGTGTTTGGTTCCAGGTGATGAACATCCTGAGCATCAAGCTCGCTGTCGGTGTCAAAACCGGCGGATCTCGGGTAGGGGGTCCCGAACTGTGCGTCTAGGTGGATGGTAACAGGAGACAAGGGACACGATGTTTTTACCCAGGTTCGGGCCCTCTCGATGGAGGTAAAACCCTACTCCTGCTTGATTAATATTGATGATATGGGTAGTACAAGAGTAGATCTACCATGAGATCGGAGTGGCTAAACCCTAGAAGCTAGCCTATGGTATGATTGTTGTTCGTCCTATGGACTAAAACTCTCCGGTTTATATAGACACCAGAGAGGGCTAGGGTTACACAGAGTCGGTTGCAATGGGAGGAGATCTTCATATCGTATCGCCAAGCTTGCCTTCCACGCCAAGGAAGGTCCCATCCGGACACGGGACGGAGTCTTCAATCTTGTATCTTCATAGTCCAGGAGTCCGGCCAAAGGTCTTAGTCCGGCCATACGGACACCCCCTAATCCAGGACTCCCTCAGTAGCCCCCGAACCAGGTTTCAATGACGACGAGTCCGGCGTGCAAGTTGTCTTCGGCATTGCAAGGCGGGTTCTCCTTCAAATTCTCTGTATCCGTCAAATAGTGTCCGGCTTCTAGTGCGTGCTGTCCTCCTCGGCTTTTGTGCCCCCTAATGACCATCTTCCATGCGTCAAACGAATGCGAAAAGCCAGGGGATTTTCTTTAACTTACCCCCCCCCCGGTTGCGTTAATGAGCCGCCCATAAAAGAGACGGGGATTTAGATCCAGTTTGCACCATCTTCCCTCTGCAAGTCTTCATTAGAGCGCCTCTGACAGAGATCCATTCCATCATGGCCAGTCGGTGCCGCTCCTCCTCTCGCCCCTCTAGCCCTCGGCCCGGAGATTGGGGGCGGTGTTCCGTCCCGCATAGCAAGTTAGTAGTGCTTCAGTCCAAGGGGCTTCTCCCCCCAGCATATATGGTCCCAGTTCGAGCCGGGATTGCTGCCTATAGCGGCGGAGAGCAGGCAGAGGGCGTCCCCAATCCCTCTCAAGGAGAGCGGGTATGCTTAGTCCCTTATTTAATGAGAGGACTAGGATTTCCAATTCATCCGTTTCTCCGAGGGTTGCTGGAGTTATACGGCCTCCAGCTACATAACCTCACGTCCGCCTCCATTTTGCACATCGCCGGCTTCGTGGCCCTCTGCGAGCTGTTCTTGGGTGTTGAGGCCCATTTCACGCTATGGAAGAGGTTGTTTTGCCTTGTGCCCTGTTCTCAAGAGGGGTCTATTTATCAGGTGGGCGGAGCCGAACTATGGCGCATCGCCGGGACCGGATATCTATCCGGTACCCCAAAGAGGGCGTCCGAAGACTGGCCCTCGGAGTGGTTTTATATAGATGACGTCCCCCTGTCGGACCCTGTACGGATCGGCCTCCCCGAGTTCAATAATGCCCCATTGAAGAAGCGCCTGAGTTGGCACCCGCGGAACCCTCAGAGGGAAGCTGACAGGGACGTCCTGTACCTGATGAGCCGGATAAGGTTGTTGTCTCATTCCGGACTGACCATGATCAAGGTCATGGCCATATGCATTACGCGAGGGGTGCAGCCGCTTCAATACAGAGGCCACCCCATGTGGGATTTCAACAGGGAGGATGACGCTACCCGGTGCGGTCACAAGGGGCCAGATTCAGCCGCCACTTTAACGAGAATCTTATCCGCTTTGTACAAGGGGGAAGAGGAAGAATTCCTTCGTGTCAACCCGGAAGGCGGATTCTCCATGTACACTCCACCTAGTTGGGTGAGCGAACACTTTCACTTGCCTATCCGCTTTTGAAATTCCCGTAGTTGAGTACTTAGTCTAGTAATGTTTAAACGCAGGAGCTGCGCCAGGCTGTGAAGGAAATAAACAGCCCTGCTACACAACCCGAGGACCCGGAACGGTCCCTCGATTCGGACTCCCAAGAAGATCCATACTTATGCGTGGAGTTGATTGATGGAGTATTTCATCAATTGAGCAAGGATAACTCCTTAGTGGCCATCACGACCGACTATCCCGGACTACTTCCAGCCTCCAAGGTAACTAAGACCGAAGTCCCAGTATTCTCATGCTTTATCTTGCATGCCGTGAACTAATAGCGTTTCGCAGGGTAAATCCTTGAGGCGGAAGGCCGAGCCCACGGTGGGCAGCCAACAAGGGCCGCTGAAGCCAGGCGGGCCAAAAAGAAGTGCGGACCAGATAGAGATTCCGGCGACGGTACGGCGTGCGAATTTAACGCCTAGGGTTTATGCCCTTGAGTCTTACTAATCCTCATGATTTTCTTAGAAAGAAGAGAGCCCGCCGGACTATGTCCGCCGGCCGAGGTACAAGGCCGGGTCCGGAAGCGGAGGCGGACACGGGGCGCGCCTCGGGCGCTCCTCCGACAGAGGACGCCGACGCGTGTTTTTCCCCAGAGGCGTTGGACGCCTTTAATACAGGAGATGCATACACGGAGCAGTATGTGAAAGACATACATGTGAGTAGAATTGAAGGTTATATATGTCCATAGCCCCCGAGACTTGAAATAGTGAAGTTAACTGTTTGAAGGATCATGTGCTATGCAGTGTCTTACAAAGAAGAATACACAATTGTCCCAGGAACTTGAAGAGTGCAAGGCCCTTCTCGAGGCCGCATTGGCCACTTCAGAAAATGTCAAGGGGACGCCCGCAGGTAATATATGCTTCGGAAGATAATTCCGTTTTGAAATGCGGCAGGTGTGCGACCCTGATGGTAATAATGCAGATGAGGCCGGAGTAAATCCAGAAAAGCAACAACTCCTATGCCAACTAAAGGCTGGCAAGAGCGTGCTGACGAGGGTGAGGCAAGAGAAGAACAAGCTTCCAGACGCTAATACCCAGCTGGGCGAGGAACTGAAAGATGTTCGTATTCAGCTGTCTTCTGCCGTGAAGGAGAATCGGCGACTTCGAGGCGGCATTTTTAGTAAGTGCTTGAACGAATCTTCGAAAAAAGAATTCGGCGAGGAAGTCGATTGACATATCTATGTCTGTAGGTCTGCTGATGGGTCGTCCTGCGGAGGAAATGCCCGGTTCAACGGGAGACCTTCTTCCTGAGATGTTGCAACTACACGAACGAGTTCGGCAGGCAATGCAAAGCGTCATCCAGGCTATGTGGCCATCCCTCTCCATGCCCGAAGGCCTTGAGGAGCTTACAAAGAAGCTGGAGAGAGTGCGGCAGCGCTTCCGGTTGTGGAAGATATCGGCTTGCCGTCAAGGTGCCAGGGAGGCCTGGGCCATGGTGAAGACTCGGTACACGAAGGCTGGCCCAAACCACATGGCTGAGGTCGGCCCTATAGGTCCGGACGGAAAGGAGATCCCAGTCAGCTTAGCATATGGCCAGGTGGAGCTGGCTGCAAAGTATTCCCAATAGGACTGTAAATTAGACCGCCTGTTGGATGGTATTGAAGAAGAATATGCCGAGTCGGATTGACTCTGTAATTTAAAATGACATAAAAAATGCCTTCTAGCCAGATTGTAGATCGTTTGTCATTGCGGACCTTTTCGCTTCGACCTCTGGACCCTATAGTCCGGAGTGTGTCCGAATACCCTCTCGGATATGTAAGAACCGGGGCATGCATGGAAAAAAGGCGTAGGGGTCATAAGTGCTTTAGCAGACAAGTTCCCAACTAGTTATGTTATATTACATGGTTAGTAAGAAATGTCTTCCAGGGAGAATAGTTCCGTTAGGGGTTCCTTTCCCTGGGAGGCATGCCCTAAAGTGCATGTCTGAACTGCCAGAAAGAGCAGAAAAGCATCTGGGGGCAAATGAATAAAACGAAAGATCATCTTTTAGTTCACCGACCGAATATTCCCTCAAGAACGCTAGCTTTCGGCTTCACCCAGTCTAAGGTACACATCCGACTGACCCGACAGTAACAATCGCAGACGTGCTCCCTTTACCACCTAGCCGAACGAACGGGAACGTAGGGGTAAGCACAGGAGCCAGGCAACCCAGCTTGGCAAAAAGTTAAGTCATATCGATGCATATAATGGTGTATAAAAGGTTCATGCGGAAGCATCACACATGTTTTGGGCATGAGGCCCATTTTATATAAACTTCTTGGTGAAGAAGCCCCCAGGTATTATGAGCGCGGGTAGCGCGTCGGGTATGTGCGAACAATGCACAGGCAAGCCCCTTAGGGCTTAGGAGAAGAAAAAAGGGTAGGGAGAAGGAACAAAATCCCGGACTGGCAATAAAAATAAATAAAAATGAAAAATAAAATAAAGGGACAGAGGAAGGAAACGAACACGGAGTCCGGCGCTAGGCGTAGAATCTTCGTAGGCGTGCTGCGTTCCATGGGTTCGGCTCGAGTCGGTTATCCGATGCGTTTCGCAGACGGTACGCTCCGCCGGTCAGTACTTGGTCGATTATGAAGGGGCCCTCCCATTTGGGCTTTAATTTATCCTTTTTCTTGTTCGGCAGGCGTAGAACTAGTTCGCCAATGTTATAGGTTTTGGCCCGTACTTCTCTGCTTTGGTATCTTCGAGCCTGCTGTTGATAGAATGCGGAATGAGCTTTTGCCACGTCGCGCTCCTCTTCCAATGCGTCCAAGCTGTCCTGCCGATCGAGCTCGGCTTCTCTTTCTTCGTACATGCGCACTCGAGGTGAGTCCTGGATTATGTTGCATGGAAGTACTGCCTCTGCGCCGTATACCATAAAAAATGGTGTGAATCCGGTAGTGCGATTCAGCATGGTCTGCAGCCCCCAGAGTACGGAGTCAAGCTCCTCTACCCAGTGCGTGTTAGATTCCTTGAGGGATCGCACTAGTCTGGGTTTGATGCCGCTCATAATGAGACCGTTGGCCCGTTCGACTTGACCGTTAGTTTGAGGGTGATAGACTGAAGCATAATCGAGCTTGATGCCCATGTTTTTGCACCAAAGTTTGACTTCATCGGCCGTGAAGTTTGTGCCGTTGTCGGTTATGATGCTGTGGGGGACGCCGTAATGGTGTACGACCCCAGATATGAAGTCTATCACTGGTCCAGATTTGGCCGTCTTTACAGGCTTGGCTTCTATCCATTTGGTGAATTTGTCCACCATGACCAGTAGATATTTTTGCTTGTGGGTTCCTCCTTTGAGGGGTCCGACCATGTCAAGCCCCCAGACCACGAAAGGCCAGGTAATTGGTATAGTTTGTAGGGAGGTAGGCGGCATGTGGCTTTGGTTGGCGAATAACTGGCAACCAACACATTGTTGCACTAAGTCCTGAGCGTCTGCCCGGGCCGTTGGCCAATAAAATCCGGTACGGAAGGCCTTGCTTACAAGGGCCCGGGCTGCAGTGTGGTGCACGTCGAGTCCGGCATGAATTTCAGCCAAAAGGTCTCACCCTTCCTCTTTGGAGATGCACCTTTGAAGGACTCCGGTTGTGCTTTTCTTGTAAAGCTCTCCCTCGTGGTCTTTGTAGGATTTAGATCGCCGCACTATGCAGCGGGCCTCGTTTTGGTCCTCGGGAAGTTCCTGCCTAGTTAAGTAGGCTAGGAATGGTTCTGTCCAAGGGGCAATGACTGCCATTATTGCGTGGGCTGACGGTGTTAGCTCGCCTTGGCTTGTAAGTTATGTCGAACGGGAGGAGCTCGACGGCCCATTTGGCAATCCGGCCTGTTGCGTCGCGGTTGTTTATAATATCATTAAGGGGTACTTCGGATGCCACTATTATGGAGCACTCTTGAAAGTAGTGTCGCAGCTTCCGGGATGCCATGAACACCGTGTACGCTATCTGTTGATAATGCGGGTATCGTGACTTGCATGGAGTTAGTACAGTGGACACGTAGTACACTGGTTTTTGGAGGGGGAACTTGTGTCCGTCCGCTTCTCGTTCAATGACGAGCACCACGCTTACAACTTGATGGGTTGCCGCGATGTATAATAGCATTGGTTCGCCCGTGTTGGGTGCGGCCAGGACCGGATTTGTTGCCAGTACGACTTTTATTTCTTCGAGTCCGGCTGTGGCGGCATCCGTCCACTCGAAGTGGTCGGTGCGCTGCAGGAGGCGATAGAGCGGTAATGCCTTTTCTCCTAAGCGGGAGATAAAGCGGCTTAGAGCTGCCACGCATCCTGTAAATTTTTGTATTTGTTTGAGGTCCTTTGGGGTACCCAATTGTGATAGAGCTCGGATCCTGGCTGGGTTTGCTTCAATTCCTCTACCGGATACGATGAAGCCCAAGAGCTTTCCGGCTGGTACGCCGAAAACACATTTTTCCGGGTTGAGCTTAATGTCATATGTTCGGAGATTGTCGAACGTGAGCCTCAAGTCGTCTACTAGAGTATCGACGTGTTTTGTTTTGGCGACCACGTCATCTACGTATGCTTCAACTGTTTTGCCGATCTGGTTGGCCAGACATGTCTGAATCATGCGCTGATATGTTGCACCGGCGTTTTTGAGCCCGAAGGGCATCGTGTTGAAGCAGAATGGGCCGTATGGGGTGATGAATGCCGTTGCGGCTTGGTCTGACTCTGCCATCTTGATTTGGTGGTAGCCAGAGTATGCATCGAGGAAACACAATGAGTCGTGTCCTGCGGTGGCGTCCATGATTTGATCAATTCGGGGGAGTGGGAAAGGGTCCTTTGGACATGCCTTGTTTAGGTCTTTGAAATCGACACATAGGCGCCAAGATTTGTCCTTCTTTGGTACCATCACCAGGTTTGCTAGCCAGTCCGGATGTTTTATGTCTCTGATGAATCCGGCTTCCAGCAGTTTTGCTAGCTCCTCTCCCATGGCTTGTCTCTTGGGTTCGGAAAAACGCCGTAGAGTCTACTTGACGGGTTTAAACCCTTTTAGGATGTTCAGGCTGTGCTCAGCCAGCCTGCGTGGGATTCCTGGCATACCTGAGGGGTGCCAGGCAAAAATGTCCCAATTTTCTCGCAGGAAGTCTCTGAGTGCGGCGTCTACATCGGGTTTTAGTTGTGCCCCGATGGAGGCCGTTTTTGTAGGGTCCGTTGGATGGACTTGGAATTTGACTATTTCGTCTGCTGGTTTGAAAGAGGTGGACTTGGATCTCTTGTCTAGTATCACACCATCCCTGTCCACCGTAGAGCGCAACACAGTTAGTTCCTCGGCCGCTAGGGCCTCGGATAATGCCTCCAGGGCCAGTGCAGCTGTCTTGTTGTCAGCATGGAGCGCTATGTCCGGATCACTTGCGAGAGTTATGATTCCGTTGGGTCCGGGCATTTTGAACTTCATGTAGCCGTAATGGGGTATGGCTTGGAAAATTGTAAATGCTTCTCGCCCTAGCAGAGCGTGGTATCCGCTGCTGAACGGGGCCACTTGAAACGTGACCTCCTCGGATCTGTAATTATCCAGCGTGCCGAACACCACATCTAGTGTGATTTTTCCTGAACAGCGCGCTTCCCGGCTTGGAATTATTCCTCTAAAAGTTGTGTTGCTTCGCTCATTGCGGCTCCAGTCAATTTCCATTTTTCGTAGGGTTTCCTCGTAGATGAGGTTGAGTCCGCTGCCGCCGTCCATGAGTACCTTTGTAAGTCGAAAGCCGTCCACTATCGGACTAAGGACCAATGCGGCTGGTGCTCGGGCTATCCGGAATTTAGGTTCGTCACTGGCATTAAATGTGATAGCCGTGTCACTCCATGGGTTTATTGTTGCTACTTGGTAGACTTCGGCAAGGTTGCGGCGCGTTCATTTCCTTGCATTGTTTGATGTGAAGGTCTCAAAGACTGTCGACACCGTACTGGGGAGGTATTCTTCAGGTGCTGGAGTTAAAAGCTCCTCGCCACTTCGGGCCACCTGCCATAGTATCCAACATGCTCTAAGGCTGTGCGTTGGTGTGGCTTCCCCTGAATTATGAATTTTACAAGGTCCATTGAGCCATCCTTCCAATACGGTCCCGTACCCTGTAGAGGGTTTTTGTTTTTTGATGTTTGGCTCAGATGCCTGGCGATAATGCGCCCTTTTGTTTCGGACCGGTGTTGTATTCGGGGCCGGATTGTCCCAGAATTTATCTTCGGTTTTCCGAACGCTTTCAGTCGCACAATACTTTCGTACTATGGATGTCAAGTCGGTGAATCGTGTAATTTCGCGGCGACTTATGGCATTGAGGATTCCGATGTCCGTGCAGTTGTTACAGAAGAGTGAAATTGCTTCTTTCTCGCGGCAGTCCTTTATCCTGTTCATAACCAGGAGGAATCTGGCCCAGTAGTGGTGTACTGTTTCTCCGGGCTCTTGCCGTATTAGGGATAAATCTCACATAGTTGGGTGGGCGGGTGGAATTAAATCCGGAACCCTGCCCGATGTAAGATTCAGGGGCCAAGCGGTTTCCGAATTCGGAAGCTTGCTTTCTTGGACATTATTCAATGAATCAGGCCTGCAGCCTGACTTTAGGTTCAGGGTTTGGGCGACATCCTCCCCTCCGCGGGTGTCTGGCTTGGAGGGATCGGGAATCCGGACATATCTGGTCCTTAGGGCGGGCGAAGACTCGCCGCATTGTTCTTCCACCACTTCGACGTGATGGGTGACCTGGGGAGAGTCAATCTCTCTCTGATCGGGTTTAAGCCCAATCTGGTCGTAATCAGTAGCGACTCCCAGGGCCGCGATGCGATCCAAGAGCTCATTCAGGGAGAGGAGCTCCATCGGATCTAACTGCTCGGCAAGCTCTGAGCTTATGTGAAGATTGCTTTTGATGGCCCGAGAGGTCATCGTCGGCGCGGTGGCCGGACAGGCGGTCATCAAAAACCTGCCTAGCCGGAGAGTTTGGCCGACAGCCAAAGCTCCTTTAGCAACGACGCCGTCTTTAAAGACGGGATGCGGCATCCTTCCTGATGGTGACGACACAGCGGAACTCTCAATGGAAGCACCAATGTCGGTGTAAAAACCGGCGGATCTCGGGTAGGGGGTCCCGAACTGTGCGTCTAGGCGGATGGTAACAGGAGACAAGGGACACGATGTTTTTACCCAGGTTCGGGCCCTCTGATGGAGGTAAAACCCTACTCCTGCTTGATTAATATTGATGATATGGGTAGTACAAGAGTAGATCTACCACGAGATCGGAGTGGCTAAACCCTAGAAGCTAGCCTATGGTACGATTGTTGTTCGTCCTATGGACTAAAACTCTCCGATTTATATAGACACTGGAGAGGGTTAGGGTTACACAGAGTCGGTTGCAATGGGAGGAGATCTTCATATCGTATCGCCAAGCTTGCCTTCCACGCCAAGGAAGGTCCCATCCGGACACAGGACGGAGTCTTCAATCTTGTATCTTCATAGTCCAGGAGTCCGGCCAAAGGTCTTTCGGCCATCCGGACACCCCCTAATCTAGGACTCCCTCACTCGCCGTGTCAACTCCGGTCGTGCCACGTCGAAGCGCTACCGCCTGAGTCAGCAGGAGGTTCCTCTAGTGCTGCACCTCCACCTCAACTCCAAAAGAAGTCTGTCGTCAAGCCGAAGCCAAAGGGGAAAAATGTGCCTCAAATGAATGCTAAGGAGTTCTGGACAAGGCGTCGCTGCAACCCCTATGTGGAAGACCAAGAACCCACTTTGGTCAACCTTCCATTCTGGAACCGCTTTCAATTTTCCATTTTCTTTGATGTGCTCAAGGCCAAGAAGAATGTCTATGTTGATGTGCGCTCCATTGACACGGACTATATGGAGAAGGATCATGAGTACTTTGGTGAAGATCTTCAGATATGCTCTTAGCTGAACATACTCAAAATCATGTAGTTCAAAAAGGACTATGATGCAGATATAGTGGCTCAATTCTATGCCACTGTCCATCTAGGGACTGATGAGGACAGGACTCTCACTTGGATGACCAATGGCAAGTTGCTTTCCGTCAAGTGGAAGGCATTCATGGAGTTACTTGGGGTGGCAGATCACGGGCTTGAGACTCCTGTCGGCTTTCGCCCTCACAGCAATACAACCTCCACTCACAAGCAAGCCCTCTGGCCCTGACACTAATAAGGTAACCTATGAGCTGCCTCCCTTTCTGGACATTCTTCACCATGTCTTCCGTGAGACTCTCTTCCCTCGTATCGGGAATCTGGATATGGTTCACTCCTATCTCGTGGACATGCTTCTCTTCTGCTAGCATGAGAAGGAAGCAAACACTGGCGAGTCCCTGGACATTTCCCATGTTATGTGGTTTGAGCTCTTATCTGTTATCTCTGAGCGCAAGTGCCCGATCTATGGACCGTTCATTATGCTGCTCATTGAGAAGGCCTGGGATAAGGTCTATCCCAAGGTTATGCTAGAGACTGGAGAGTTGGTGTCTCATGAGATCAAGCGTCTGAGGAAGAAGGATAACTGGGGATCCCAGGTCCCTAAATCTGGGGCTTCATCTTATGCTGCTGCCATGGAAACCGAGGAGGAGGCTGATGCTGATGATGACAATGACTATGAGCCTTCTGGGGCAGAGCCCTCTTGGGCAAAGAAGCTCAAGCTCAATGTCAAGAAGCTGTTCTGCATGGAGTCTCACAGTCAATACATGACTCATGTGGATGAGAAGAATGCCAGGGGACGTCACAAGGAGCTCCTGTGTCAGTTAGGTGCCACCGTTTACAACGGATCTGAGGACCAGCTTACTGAGGAGGAGGAGTGGATTCAGCATCACTGCCCGTGGACAAATTCAGACGCCGAGCAGTTTCCGACTGACGAAGGTAGTGCCGACGATCCCGCCAGGATATGATGTTCGAGGCCCTCACTTGCTATCACCTGGAGCCGTAGCAACACTCCTTCCCTTTTTGGTGTCTCGATACCAAAGGGGGAGAGAGTTTAGGGATTTGTGTCATTGTGTTGTTGTCGGATTTGCGAGTGTGTCTTTGTGGTGTCGTTGTGTTTTCTCGCCATTTGCTCTGTTTGGTTTTATGCTAGTGAGACCTTCCTAGTTCCAGACATATGGTGTGAGACATATGCTACCTTATCTTTATCATTATCTATGTCTATCTAGACTTTCAGTATGTTATGAGTTGCATGCTTATTCTGTTATGTTCTTTGCTCTCATATATCCTACTTAGGTTGTAGGTCTCTAAAATGTAGGGGGAGCGTTGATCCTAGTATGTGTGCCATGCAGTCCAAAGCACTTATCTAGATAGCATACATCTAGGGGGAGACCTTCTATATTTTAGAGTTGTCGGTTTGTGCATGTCCTATGTCTTTTCCCGTTTGTGCAAATCCCGTATTGTCATCAATCCACCAAAAAGGGGGAGACTGTAAGGGCATATTTATCCCTAACGTGTTTTGGTGATTGATGATAATGCTTTTGTGGACTAATCGTGTGCGTTGAGCTTTTCAGAGATTTATCCTTTGCCACAACACGATTCCCTCCCCTCGGTGTTATTCAAGACGGTGCAGCTCTTTCATTTCTATGTTGGTGGACTAGTCTCGTAGGAGTCACCGTACTATCAAGAGGGGATCCGCTTTGGTAAGGCTAGGGTGGAATCAACACGTACACTTCCTTATCGCACCCGCTGATCCTTCCCGCCTCAATGGAGTACTTTTTCCCCTCTCTGCCTGCCTTGTCTGGTCCCAGTGGTAGTACCGCGGGCCTCAGCGGTAGTACCGCCCAAGTGCAACAAGCGGTAGTACCGCTTGGAGCCTTCCGCCGTAGTACCACTGCGGCTCCGCATTCCTACCGCCTAGACTCGAGGGCTCCTTTTCTCGTGTCGGGTTTTGTGGCACTTGCTGCGGCAGTAGAGGCGGTAGTACCGCTCCCAAGCGGTAGTACCACCCTTACCACCGCGGTAGTACCGCTCAGGGTCCAGGTCCTCGCTCCTTCCTTTGGCACATCAGTACCGATAGGTGGGACGGTAGTACCGCTTGCTCAGCGGTAATACCGCCCACCCCAGCGGTAGTACCGCTCTCTGCGGGTTGCTGACGGGGGTAACGGTTGGATTGTTGCCCCCACTATATAAGGGAGTCTTCTTCCCCAAAGTTGACTCACCTCTTCCCCCAAAAGCTCCATTTGTTGCTCCAAGCTCCATTTTCGCCCGATCTCTCTCCCTAGCCAATCAAACTTGTTGATTTGCTCGGGAGTGGTTGAGAAGGCCCAGATCTACACTTCCACCAAGAGAAATTTGATTGCACCCACTAATCCCTAGCGGATCTTGTTACTCTTGGGTGTTTAAGCACCCTAGACGGTTGAGGTCACCATGGAGCCATAGTCCATTGTTGTGAAGCTTCGCGGTGTCGTTGGGAGACTCCAATTAAGTTGTGGAGATTGCCCCAACCTTGTTTGTAAAGGTTCGGTTGCCGCCTTCAAGGGCACCAATAGTGGAATCACGGCATCTCACATTGTGTGAGGGCGTGAGGAGATTACGGTGGCCCTAGTGGCTTCTTGGGGAGCATTGTGCCTCCACACCGCTCTATCGGAGACGTACTTCCCCTCAAACGGAAGGAACTTCGGTAACACATCCTCTTCTCCACCGGCTCCACCCCTGGTTACCTCGTGCCTTCATTTGTGCAAGCTTATTTGTGTTATATCCCTTGCTTGCTTATGTGCTAGTTGTTGTTGCATCATATAGGTTGTTCACCTAGTTGCATATCTAGACAACCTACTTTGATGCAAACTTTAAATTGGTAAAGAAAAGTATAAAAAGTGTTAGTTGCCTATTCACCCCCCTCTAGTCAACTATATCGATCCTTTCAGAAGTGGTCTCGGTTCAGTATTATTTTGTTACGCTGCAATGGTGCCCATTTTTTGTAAAATGCTTCTTCGTTGCGCTTTATGATCACTGGTGGCGAACTTCGATGCCCAGTGGATGTAATGTATCGTAAATCCTTTATTGTATAGTGTAGGTTTATTCTTTGTTACTATGCCATAATTTCTTTATTGTATAGAGTAGGTTTGTTCTTAATTCCTACTAGTTACTGCCATCATTGGCTATCTGGAAAAAAATCAGATGTAGTCGACCGGGCCAAAACATTCGACTCTAACGGGCCTGGTTTTTAGCGGGCCACAATTGGGCCGGCCTATGTCTTTCTTGGGCCCGAATGATTGGGGCCTTCACACATTGCGCCAGACCCAAACTTACACCGGCCTATATTTTAGTTGGGCCTTTTGTTAACCCAGCGCTTAGTTTGGCCCAGGTAGCGTTGGGCCATTAACAGGCTGAATATTGTACTGGCATGTTACGGCCGAGATTAAACCACGGGCCTTTAGTAGGCCAAAATGCATGTTGGGCCTCAATTTTCACTAGTCGTCGACGGGCCTTCAGCAGGCCGAAATGTAGACCAGGCCTTTTTGGGCCCAGTTAGCTCACGGGCCGTTACCAGGCCAAAACATATCTCGGGGCCTTAGTTGGCACTGATATCATGGGCCTTTAAGAGGCCGAAAGCTTAGTACAGGCATCAACGGGCCGAATTACACAACAGGCATTTAACATGCCCAAAGTCACGTTGGGCTTAACTATTGCCACCTTTAGCACGGGCCGTTAGTGGGCCCGATGTCCCGTTGGACCATATATGGCCCATGGGCTGCATGGGCCATTCCCAGGCTGAAAGTCACACTAGGCTGAAATGGGCCCATGTCTACATTAGGCCTCTAACAGTCCGAAAGTCACTGGGCTGTAGTTGGGCCCAAATATTCGGCGAACAATTAACGGGCCAGATCTGGCTTCGGGCCGCAAATGGGCCCAAATATTGGGCGAATAATTAACGGACCAGATCTGGCTTTGGGCCGTAAATGGGCCTTTATTATGCAGGCCGTTATTGGGCTGGCCCACTAGTACCTGGTTAAGTACTACGGGCCTTTGACTGGGCCGGCCTTTTTAACCTATATGGGCCTCTGCTGGGCCCAACCACGTGTCCACGTATTATAGGCATGTCTCCTCCAATGGACGAGCGACATCTGGCCCACTGATGAGCTGACAGGTGTTCCCTTCGGCCAATCAGAATTTTACACATGGAAATTTCCCATTAGTCAAGGCTGTTAACGGGTTATCGGATCCAAAATCCGACCCGATAGCTTAACGATGTTCCGTTATGGTGGATGCCACGTGTCGCTCACCCTTGATGAAAGCACTTCCGTGACGCGCGATTTATCATCATGGAAGTGGACACTTCCGTGATGATAATTTTGGTAATGTCATGGAACACTTCTACGACAGCACAGGTATGACTATCTTGATTCTATCATAAAATCGTCATGGATGTACATGCATGACAAAAAACATGACCCACTGTGACAAACACGTATCATCACGGAAGTGTATTTTTTTGTAGTGAAACCCTAGAAGCTAGCCTATGATTATGATATTTGTTGTCCTACGGGCTAAACCCTCCAGTTTATATAGACACCGGAGGGGGCTAGGGTTACACAGTGTCGGTTACAGAGAAGGAGATCTACATATCCGAATTGCCAAGCTTGCCTTCCACGCAAAGGAGAGCCCATCCGGACATGGGACGAAGTCTTCAATCTTGTATCTTCATAGTCCAACAGTCCGGCCAAAGTATATAGTCCGGCTGCCCGGATACCCCCTAATCCAGGACTCCCTCAGTGTTGGAGATCAAAAAAAAATCGGTCCCGATCTTTATTAGAGACTCCAAAGAGAAGGTCAAGCTGATTCAAGATAGACTCAAGGTAGCTTAGTCGAGGCAGAAGAGTTATGCCGACAGTAAACGCAAGGAAGTAACGTACAAAGCGGGAGACCGAGCATATCTCTGTGTGTCCCCACTTCATGGAATCAAGAGGTTTGGTGTTAAAGGAAAGTTGGCACCCAGGTTCATTAGCCCCTACAAAATCCTCGAATGTCGTGGAGAAGTTGCTTACAAGCTGGAATTGCCGGAAGGATTGTCTGGAGTTCACGATGTCTTCCATGTTTCCCAGCTGAAGAAATGCCATGCTGAGATGGCCAATATTCCTTTGAGAGAGACAGTGCCCCTAGAGGCCATACAACTCGATAGTGATCTGACTTATGAGGAGAAACCCGTCAGAATTCTCGAGGTTGCGAATAGAGTTACCCGCAGCAAGATCATCAAGTTTTGCAGGGTTTTGTGGAGTCATCATTCCGAGGAGGAAGCCACCTGGGAGCGAGAAGAAGATATCCGCCGAGATCACCCGTACCTATTTTCTAGCCAACCTGAATCTCAAGGGCGAGATTCATCTTAAGGTGGGTTGGTTTGTAACATCCCAAATTTCCAATTTGGAATGTTTTACCATTATTAGCTAAGCATCTATGCATATTGTTTGAAATTGAGTGGCATATGAAATTTTTAGAGGCAGTTGAGTTGTTCTTGAATTTGAACCTGATTGGCAATTGAAATTTATTTCAAAAAATGCCTGACAAATACTTGAGCAAAAGTATGAGAGGAGTAAATATTTCACTCCAAAAATGTCAGAAGAAAAAAAAACTGCCAAAAAGTTTGAATTCAAGTTTGAATTTTATTTCGGATTTTCAAAAAATGTTTTTTTAGTTTATGTTTTTCCCCTGGAAAAATGTCCACATTGTAGGATAAATTCCCCTGAGAATTTTAATATATATATATATGTCCTATAAAAAATATATCTTCTTATTTAGTTTTTCCCCTCTGTAGTATTTCAAAAAAAATAGGAGAAGCCCCCCCCCCCTCGAGCTAGCCAGGCCGACGACCTAGCTAGCGAGGCCGCAACCATCGTGCCCGAGCCGCCATCCCAGATAGTGCGCCGCACGCCCAAGCCGTCTCCGCATTGATTGCCCAATTACCACCCTCCTCTGTCCCTCTCACTGACCCACGCGGCCAGCCCTTTTCTTTCCCCTGCTCCACGCCATGCCAAACCGGAGCACGACCGGAGCGCGCCCGTCGTCGCGATCATCTCGGGATCGCGATCCCGCGCCGCCCCCTCGCCCAAGTCCATGTCCTATAAAACCCCCCTGGCCTCCTCTTTCGATGCCCCCTAAAACCCTAAGCCAACTCCACCCGTAGCTCGCGCCCTCGCCAAACGCATCTTGCCGTCCGTCGCCTCGACTCACCGCCGTCCCCGACGCCGTGAGTACCTCTCCCCCTTCCATGCTACTCCACCCAAACCGCCGCTTCCTCATGCACCCCGCTGACACACTCTCCTCGCCCAGTAACCCCCGAAGCCGTCGCCCCTGAGCTCGACCGTCGCTCGCCGGAGCTACAGCTCACCAGGGAGCCATCGTTGTCGCCCCGACCGCCACCATCGTCCCCGAGCCACTCCGCCTCCACCATCGACCCCGAAGAGCACCGTCCCGACCACTCCTCCTTCCTCCCCGGTCGTCGGAGCCGCCGCGCTGTCATTGCTCGAGTCGCCATCCCCGTCGAGCTCACTGTAAGCCACCGGATGTCCCTCCACCGTCCGATCATCCATCTACGGCTTAGATTAGATCGTAGTGAAGGGGTAGGTTTTCTTTTATTAGATCGATTTTTTCATCGGTTTAGCTACGGTTTATTTATCTGTATCGAACCGTGTCAGTTTAGTTTAGCCACGGGCATGCTTTAGTTAAAAATCGTCCATGCATTAGATAGATGCCATCGCCCACCTGTTTGGCCCGATAGCACGTTTAGTTTTTTTGTTTTATTTAGTTTCTGTTTTTAAAACAGAATAGTTCTATTTTTGTAAAAGCTATCACTATTAGGTTATTTGTTGTTTTTAGTTGATTCCTTTTTTGTTAGTTTACAAATTTCCTGTAGTTTCTGTAGAAAATAGTTTTAGCCATGTTTAAGTTTATAAAAATAGTTTTAGTCAGATTAGTTTTTCTGCCATAAATTTAGCTAGAATAATTTTATTTTAGTGATTCTTTTTGCTACTTCTTAGTTTTGACCTTGCCTAGCAGTAGGAACTTGTTTGGGTATTTTTAGATTGTATTAAAATTAGTTTTAGTCAAAGTCAAGCTTTTCTAGTTTTATTTAGCTTGCTACTGTTTTCCTGCTATTCTAGTTATTATGTAATTTTATTTTTCCTATGTTATAATTTTGAGGTTAATTTTTGTAGTTACAGAGGGTGAACTTTTATTTACAGTAGAATAATTTTTTATTATTATTTTATTGCTAGAATTGTTTTAGGCATAATAGGAGTTCTATAATAGCTTTTGATGTGATTCTTTTTGAACCTAGTTTATATGTTATTTTCCTTTCTGTTAGTTAGCAAAACTCTTGTTTAGGTTCTGTTAAGAATAGTTTTAGTAGGATAAAACTATTTCTTAGTCGTTGCTTGAAGTGATGAAAACCCTGTTTTGTTTTTCTTTGAGTTTTTTTGGTTTTGGTTTGAGTGCTTGGGTGATTTACATTAAGTTGATGTTATGTTATGATGTGGTATACTTATTTGTGCTATTGTTTGACTCGGTATAATTCCTGGAGTTCGAGGCCTGCTATTATGAGTCGCTAGCTATCGAAGACCGTCAACCAGGCAAGTCATTTGATCATGTTTTACAATACCTATGATTTTATTGCATTAGAATTATTCCTCCCCACCATGCATGTAGTAGGAGAATTTTAAGTTATGTTCTTGAGTAGTATCATGAGGTAGGATGGACCCATTTCCCCTTGTTACCAATGCCCGGGACGATGTACTTGATTGCTATGCTTTCGTAGATGGGGTTGGTTGAGTGATTCAAAAGGGAGATGTGAGAGTCAAGAGGATGGCAACCCCATGACTTCAAGCTCAAGATGGACTTCAAAATTTACTACTCAGTGGAGGACGGTTGATGGGCACCCTGGAGAAACCAGCGGATGGCCGGGATGCATGGAGAAGCGCCATGACATCTTGCGGAAAGCTTCACCCAGCCACGAAGAGATGGATGGATACCCCATTGACCGAAAGCTTACCTGTGCAGCCGCAAGCCAGTATGGGCGCTGTCTTGGTTGGCCCTAGGCATGACTCTGGCCGGACGGTGCTATGAGATGTAGAAGAATAGTAGGATTGGATGGGCACCGGTAGTGGCCCAGAGGAACTCTTCGGAAGACCCTGTTTCATTCGTCCCATCTTCAAACACCAGGCAGTGCGAAGACTTAAAAGGAGGGAACGATTCTTGCGGGTAAATTGCACAAGACTCTGCTGAGTGAAGACCTAATCGATTGGCCGTGTCCCCGGTTACGGACAATTTGAGCCTCTGGAACTTGGAGTGTTTCAGAACTCTCAACACCGAACTTAATAAATTAATTGAGGGGTTATTTTGATAATTGGGAATGAGGCATTGGTCGGCGGAACCATCTCAATAACAACGAACATTTTGTGGTAACTGCAAACAAGTCCTTTGTTGTAGGAAAAAATTGGCTTTTTTGCAAAAACTTAAAACTTAGAGCCCCCAAACCAAATTGCATATAGTATTAGTAATTTTATTGTTGTTCTCTCTTCGTGACTTGCCAGCATATTCAAAAATGCTGACCTACAGAGCTGCAATGTCTTATGTTGCAGAGGATTTTTCCGACCAAGAGTGAGGCTACGATCCACGCTTGGCGATTGCCCTATGGAGTCGGATGGACTCGCTATTTCATTTATGCTTCCGTAGCTTTATTTAGTTTATTTCTCATGAGTTAGCCTTCGGCCAAATTTATAATGATGTAATAAACACTCGATATGAGAATTGTGCAATAAATTCAGGTGTGATTGAACTTTGAATCTTTTCATCAATGTACTGTGTGTGCCAGCATGATCTTGCGATGGTACAACTACACAGAGACTTGACCGATTTCGGGTCGGGTCCCTACATGCATAGATTGGAGACTTGCTTGTGGCTCCTACTAGATTGATTCCATGGTTCTCTAACTGAGGGAAATACTTATCTCTACTTTACTGCATCACCCTTTCTCTCTTAAAGGGAAAAACCAACGCAAGCTCAAGAAGTACCAGGAAGAATTTCTAGCGCCGTTGCCGGGGAGGTTCTACATCAAGTCTACCAAGTACCCATCATAAACTCTCATGTCTTGCATTACATTATTTGCCATTTTCCTCTCATTTTCCTCTCCCCCACTTCTAAATTTATTTTTAAAAGAATACAAAAAGAATTGCCTTTTTATCTGCCCTTCTTCTGCTTGTCTTTTCGTCTGTTTGGTTTGCTAGTTTGGTTTATTGCCACTATGTCTGAAGCTGGGGAGGTTTTCATTGAAAAGGATAGTAATAATCTTGGGGGAAATTTTGATGCATTTGCAAATAACGATCCTCATGAAGAACCTACTATCATGCATACTAAAAATTTCTGCATAGGTAGCGATAATATTATTGGAAAAGGTGTTATTTAAGATTTGTTTACTTGTGCTGGAACGCTACCTAAGTTAGGGGGATCTATTCTCAATAAAACTAATAATCTTGCGGATGTAATAACTTTGCTCATAATTGAACAAGAAATACAATTTTTTCATATACGCCCTTGCATACAAAGGATTTTGCTACAGTTCTCTAATATTTAGCATTCTTCTGTTAAGCACGCCGCCACTATATTTTTAGCCCACAAGTTTAGATTCATCATGAAAGAGGCTAGGAAAATGTTTGATAATTATAAAATCAATGGTGGTTGTCCCCCTA
Source organism: Triticum aestivum (assembly GCF_018294505.1). NCBI lineage: Eukaryota > Viridiplantae > Streptophyta > Magnoliopsida > Poales > Poaceae > Triticum > Triticum aestivum. The sequence goes on along the minus strand of NC_057798.1, from coordinate 601,677,074 downwards.
TAGAGGAGGTCATTTTTAATCAAGAAGAAATAATGAGATTGCAATCTCCCGATTATGTTGCCTATAATGAAATTTTGAGAAAAAATGGTCCCTACCGAGGTTTTGCTTGATAAGATTTCTGAACTCAATGATAATTTTGCTATACAAAACAACGGATTAGGGTTCATACTAGATATGGCTTATGACGTTCCACCAACGGAAATCTTACAATGATGAGTTGATTATAAATTAGAGGGGGCCGAAGGAGGAACCTATTCCTGCCGCACTTGATCTTAGGGATCCTTATCCTATTAAATTTAGCCATTTTCATTATTTTTTCTTACCACAAAGGAAACTTGCCGCTGAAAGAAGGGAGAAAGAGATGAGCATGGATGATTTCCCTTACAATTATGATAATACCTAGATCTATTGCATTATGTCTAGCTAGGGGTGTTAAACAATAGAGCTTGTTTGGAGGCAACCCAATTTTATTTTTATGTTTTTGGGTTTGCTACTGTTCTTGAATAAAATACACATTATTACCTTGGTAGTAATTGTGTTTTGGTGTTTCAATTAGTGTTTGAGCCAAGTAAGACCTTTGGGATGGCTTAAAGTGATACCTGATTTGATCTTGCTGAAAAACAGAAACTTTTGCGCTCAGTAAAACAATTTTGGAAAATCATAGAAGCGTGGTTTTGTTCTGAATTTTTTACCCAAGATTGATATACAAATTTCCGAGGTTGTCCTAGTTGTTCAGAATAGTTACAGAAGTATTCAAAGTTTACAGGTTACTACAGACTGTTCTATTTTTGACATATTTTGCTTTCTATGTGTTGTTTGCTTATTTTGATGAATCTATGGGTAGTATCGGGGGTATGAACCATGAAGAAGTTGGATTACAGTAGATATTACACCAATATAAATAAATAATGAGTTCACAACAGTACAAAAAGTGGTGATTTATTTTCTTATACTAATGGATCTCATGAGTTTTCTATTGAGTTTTGTGTTGTGAAGTTTTCAAGTTTTGGGTAAAGATTTGATGGACTATGGAATAAGGAGTGGCAAGAGCCTAAGCTTGGGGATGCCCAAGGCACCCCAAGGTAATATTGAAGGACAACCAAGAGCCTAAGCTTGAGGATGCCCCGGAAGGCATCCCCTCTTTCGTCTTCAATCCATAGGTAAATTTACTTGAGGCTATATTTGTATTCACCACATGATATGTGTTTTGCTTGGAGCGTCTTGTATGATATGAGTCTTTGCTTTTTTGTTTGCCACAATCATCCTTGGTGTACACACCTTTTCAGAGGAACACGCTTAAATCTTGAATTTATTAGAATACTCTATTTGCTTCACTTATATCTTTTGAGCTAGGCAATATGCTCTAGTACTTCACTTATATCTTTTTAGAGCACGGTGTTGGTTTTATTTTATAGAAATTGTTGAACTATCTTGCTTCACTTATATTATTTTGAGAGTCTCTAAATAGCATGGTAATTTTCTTGGGTTATGAATTTAGTCCTAATATGATGGGCATCCAAGAGGGGTATAACTAAAACTTTCATATTAAGTGCATTGAATACTATGAGAAGTTTGATTCCTTGCATATTGTTTTGAGATTATAAAGATGGTGATATTACAACATGGTAGTAAGTAATTATGGATTGGTAGAAATACTTATCTTAAAGTTTGTGATTCCCGTAGCATGCACGTATGGTGAACCGTTATGTGATGAAGTCGGAGCATGATTTATTTATTGATTGTCTTCCTTATGAGTGGCGGTCGGGGACGAGCGATGGTCTTTTCCTACCAATCTATCCCCCTAGGAGCATGCTTGTAGTACTTTGTTTTGATTGCTAATAGGATTTTGCAATAATTATGTGAGTTCTTTATGACTAATGTTGAGTCCATGGATGATACGCACTCTCACCCTTCCACCTTTCCTAGCCTCTCTAGTACCGCACAATTCTCGCCGGTGCATTAAACCCACCATATACCTTCCTCAAAACAGCCACCATACCTACCTATTATGGAATTTCCATAGCCATTACGAGATATATTGCCATGCAACTTCCACCATTCCGTTTTATTATGACATGCACCATCATTGTCATATTACTTTGCATGATCGTAAGAAAGCTAGCATGATGTTTTTATGGCTTGTCCTTTTTTATGGCATTTGCCACGCTAGATCACTGCACATCCTGGTACACCGCTGGAGGCATTCATATAGAGTCATATTTTGTTCTAAGTATCGAGTTGTAATTCTTGAGTTGTAAGTAAATAAAAGTGTGATGATCATCATTATTAGAGCATTGTCCCATGTGAGAAAAGGATGATGGAAGCTATGATTCCCTCACAAATTGGGATGAGTCTCCAGACTTTATGAAAAATAAAAGAGGCCAAAGAAGCTCAAATAAAAAAGAGAGGCCAAAGAAGCCCACCAAAAAGGGAAAAAGATAAAAAATAAAAGAAAAGAAAAGAAAAATGAGAGAAAAGAGAGAAGGGACAATGTTACTATCATTTTTCCACACTTGTGCTTCAAAGTAGCACCATGATCTTCATGATAAAGAGTCTCCTATATTGTCACTTTCATATACTAGTGGGAATTTTTCATTATAGAACTTGGCTTGTATATTCCAATGACGGGCTTCCTCAAGTTGCCCTAGGTCTTCATGAGCAAGAGAGTTGGATGCACACCCACTTAGTTTCTTTTGAGCTTTCATACACTTATAGCTCTAGTGCATCCATCGCATGGCAATCCCTACTCACTCACATTGATATCTATTGATGGGCATCTCCATAGCCCGTTGATACGCCTAGTTGATGTGAGACTATATCCTTCCTTTTTGTCTTCTGCACAACCACCATATTCTGTTCCACCTATAGTGCTATATCCATGGCTCACGCTCATGTATTGCCTGAAAGTTGAAAAAGTTTGAGAATAACAAAAGTATGAAACAATTGCTTGGCTTGTCATCGGGGTTGTGCATGACTTAATACTTTGTGTGATGAAGATGGAACATAGCCAGACTATATGATTTTGTAGGGATAACTTTCTTTGGCCATGTTATTTTGAGAAGACATGATTGCTTCATTAGTATGCTTGAAGTATTATTGTTTTTATGTAAATATTAAACTTTTGTGTTGAATCTTATGGATCTGAATATTCATGGCATAATAAATAAAATTACATGGATAAATATGTTAGCTAGCATTCCACATCAAAAATTTTGTTTTTATCATTTACCTACTCGAGGACGAGTAGGAATTAAGCTTGGGGATGCTTGATATGTCTCCGATGTGTCTATAATTTTAGATTGTTCCATGCTATTATATTATCTATTTTGGTTGTTTTATATGCATTAATATGCTATTGTATATTATTTTTGGGACTAACCTATTAACCCAGAGTCCAGTGCCAATTTCTGTTTTCTCCTTGTTTTTGAGTTTCACATAAAAGAATATCAAACAGAGTTTAAACGGAATAAAACTTTACGATGGTTTTTCTTGGACCAGAAGACACACGTAGGACTTGGAGACCAAGGAAAAGGAGTCCCGAAGCGATGGCAAGGGTGCAGGGCGCGCCCCAGGGGGGCGAGCCCCCTGGATTTTGGGTCCCTCGGAGCTCCTCTAACCCTATTCTCCGGCCTATAAATTCCCAAATATTCCCAAACCACTAGAAGCGTCCCCCAAAAAACTGAATATAACGATTTCCTTGCTAGCATCATTGTGGGAGAAACTAGAAATATCGCACAAGCTACCATAGTGAGCATTCACTTTCCCGCCATACATTATTTTTCTCTCTTTATAGGTAGATGCATTAACGGTAAACATGATCATAGCCACCTTTGTTCACCAGATCTTAGTACCCTCAAGTGTGCAGTAACGGGTGATAAACGATATAACTTGGGGCCTATTATTGCAAGGAGGTTACATCATAATGCTCAAGATGGACATTTCTTGGTTGGGATTTATGTCACCGTTTAGCTAATTATCTTGGGGTACCCATAAAGGGGAATGGCATTGAGTTGCCACCGGTTTTTCTTGATTATAATGCTATGGTGCGCTATCAGTTTCTTGAGAGGAACGAACGGTTCCTCCTGTACCGACTAATCTTTAACACGCAGTGTGCTATCCATATTACCCTTCCTGCTCCTGCCTTCTTTAACTTTCAGGTAAAACGAGATATTTTATAACTAGAGAGGAGGTGAATGAGTATGAGAGAGAGGTGGAGGCCGCTCGCCTCCATGTTGCAGCCCTTCAGGCAGTAGCTGCCGCGTCCCAGACTCCCAGTACAACCCCGACTACAACTTTAGGTATTCGCTCGGCCAGCCATGGCCCTAGACATTACATTACATTCCAAAATCCTAATCTTGGGGGAGTACGTATCTCTCACCGACATTACATTCATGTTCACACACTCATTCCAGTTGTCGGTGCTCATACTTTTTAATTGTATTATCCATGCTAGTTTATTTTTTTCCTTGCTTTCTTCTTGTGTGTTTGAACAGCTTTGAGAAAATCAATAAAAATTAGTTGTAGCTTCTTCTTAGTTTTCCTTCCCATGTTTATTTAGTAGTACTATTAAAAGAAAACCCAAAAAGATTTATCGTTCTTTTTTTGCTTGCTGGGAGCTTTCCCGTGTAAATAGTTTTTCTCGTTCTTGTTTTGCTTTCTTCAGAGAAATAAAAACTCCAAAAATATTTCAGTGTGTTTCTTCGAAGTTCTTTTCTTTTCTTTAGGTCGAGAGGGGAAGACCATGATGAAAATGTTGAGTGGTTCTCATATGCATATTGTTGATCTAACAGAGAGCCCATATTACCTTGTCTTCTCCTTTGAAGGAATGTTTGCAGATTCCAGTTTAGTCCAGTGCACATGCACTCTTATTATTATTCACACCATTCAGTCGTGCAAGTGAAAGGCAATAATGACGATATATGATGAAATGATTGAGATGAGGAAACGCTGGTATGAACTCGACCTATTTTGTTTTTGTAAATATGATTAGTCCATCGTTCTTGATTCAGCTCATTATGAATGAAACATGTTTGCAATGACAATTAGAGATTATAGTTACTCATGACATGCGTAATTAGCTAGGAGTTTATAATGGTTTTTCTTGAGTGCCAACATGAAAATTAAAATGGTTGTGATGTGGTATGATAGGAGGTATCCTCCTTTGAATTATTTAAGTCGCTTGACTTGGCACATATTCACGCATGTACTTGAATCAAAATCAACATAGCCTTCACGATATTTATGTTCATGGTGATTTATATCCTACTAATGCTTGCATTCAATGTTGGTTAATCTCAATGCATGTTTATGACTGTTGTCGCTCTCTAGTTGGTCGCTCCTCACTCTTTTGCTAGCCTTCACCTGTACTAAGCGGGAATACTGCTTGTGCATCTACTTCCATAAACCCAAAGTTTTTTCATATGAGTCCACCGTACCTACCTATATGCGGTATTTACCTATCGTTCCAAGTAATTTTACATCTGCCAAACTCTAAACCTTCAAATAATAATCTGTTTTGTATGCCCAAATCGCTTATGTAGAAAATGCGGGTTGTCAGTATCTTCCATGCTAGGTCGGTTATTCTCACGGTGATTGTTGATTCACTTGTCATTCATGAGAAAGTGACTGGTAATCGGGATGCCCAGTTCCATGCTCAAAATCAAATCAAAATATAATCATAAAACATAACTCCCCGAGGACTGTTCTTGGTATGGACGGTCCCCGTTGTTTTGGACCAACCATGGAGTGTAATTGTTGGTGGAGGGGGAGTAAAAACTTTACCATTCTGTTCGGGAACCGCCTACAATGTATCTAGCATGGAAGATACCGATATCTCTTGGTTGTTATGTTGACAATGAAAGCATAACACTCAAAATTATATTCACCTCTATTTTAAAACTCGAGCTCTGGCACCTCTGCAAATCCCTGCTTCCCTTTGCGAAGGGCCTATCTATTTATTTTTATTGTTGAGTCATCATACTCTTGCAAAAGCACTAGTTAGAGAGCACCACTGTCATTTGTATGCATTGTTATTAGTTGATATTGAGTATGACTATGACCGGATCTCTTTTACCATGAATTACAATGTCTAGTCAGTCCTTGATCTTCAGGGGTGTTCTGCATTTATCTTTCGCCGTCTCAGAAAGGGCTAGCGAGATACCATTTTGTTATATCATATCATGATTGTTTTGGAAAAGTATTATCATCCGAGATTTATTATTATTGCTTGCTAGTTGATTGTGCCATTGATAGGAGTAAATGTGAGACCTAAATGTTATTGTGAATATGGTTAGTTCATAATCTTTGCTAAAAACCTGAATGCTGGCTATACATATTTGCAACAACAACATCAAACAGAGTTTGTAAAAGTTTTTCTTTGTCACTTTTAGTTTATCAACTGAATTGCTTGAGGACAAGCAATGGGTTAAGCTTGGGGGAGTTGGTACGTCTCCATCGTATCTACTTTTCCAAAATCTTTTGCCCTTGTTTTGGATTCTAATTTTCTTGGTTTGAATGGAACTAACCCGGACTGACGTTGATTTCTGTAGAATTGCCATGGTGTTATTTTTGTGCAGAAATAAAAGTTCTTGGATTGACCTGAAAATTTATAGAGAATATTTTTGGAATAAATAAAAAATATTGGCGAAAGAATCAACCAGAGGGGACCCATCAGATGACCACAAGGGTGGGGGCGCGCCCCATGTCTTGTGGGTCCCCTAGACCTCCTCCGACCTCAACTCCAACTCTATATATTCACACCCGAAGAAAAAAAATCAAGGAGAAGAGTTCATCACATTTTACGATACGGAGCCGCCACCTCCTCATATTCTTCATCGGGAGGGCAAATCTAGAGTCTGTTTTGGGCTCTGGAGAGGGGAAATCAATGCTGTCGTCATCATCAACCATCCTCCATCACCAATTTCATGATGCTCACCACCGTACATGAGTAATTCCATCATAGGCTTGCTGGATAGTGATGGGTTGGATGATATTTATCATGTAATCGAGTTAGTTCTGTTAGGGTTTGATCCCTGGTATCCACTATATTCTAAGATTGATGTTGCTATGACTTTGCTATGCTTAATTCTTGTCACTAGGGCCCGAGTGCCATGATTTCAGATCTGAACCTATTATGTTTTCATGAATATATTTGTGTTCTTTATCTGATCTTGCAACTTGTAGACACCTATTAAGAGTTATGATCCACATACCCCAAGGTGACAATAATTGGGATTCTTTCCGGTGATTTCCGTAGTTTGAGGACTTCGTGTATTCACTAAGTGCTAATGCTTTGTTCCGGTTCTCTATTAAAATGAGGCCTTAGTATCCCTTAGTTTCCATTAGGACCCCGCTGCCAGGAGAGGGTAGGACAAAAGATGTCATGCAAGTTCTTTTCCATCAGCACGACTATATATGGAATACATGCCTACATTATATTGATGAATTGAAGCTAGTTCTGTGTCACCCTAGGTTATAACTGTTGCATGATGAATGCCATCCGACATAATTGTCCATCACTGGTCCATTACCTACAAGCTTTTCACATATTGATCTTTGCTATGTTACTTTGCCGTCGCCACTATTACAATTGCTACAAAACTGCTACTGTTACTTTTGACACCATTACCGTTACTTCCATACTACTTTGCAACTAAAAACTTTGCAGTAGATATTAAGTCTTAAGGTGTGGTTGAATTGACAACTCAGTTGCTAATACTTGAGAATATTCTTTGGCTCCCCTTGTGTTGAATCAATAAATTTGGGTTGGATACTCTACCCTCGAAAACTGTTGCGATCCCCTATACGTGTGGATTATCAAGACATTTTTCTGGCGCTGTTGTCGGGGAGCATAGCTCTATTCTCTGAGTCCCTTGGGATTTATATCTGTTGATCACTATGAATAATTTGAAAGATACCAAAACCAAGATCTGTCCCTCTACTACAAGGGGAGGTAAGGAACTGCCATCTAGCTCTGCACTTGATTCACTTTCTGTTTTGAGTAAGCTTGCGACACCACCACCTGCTAGTAAATCTGATATGTCGCAAATAATTGATGATGCCACTTCTGCTATGCATGATGCTTATGATGACACTACTGCTTTGCTTGATAATATTGTGCCACTAGGTGAACTTCTTGATGAACAACTTGCTAGGGTTAGAGAGAATGAAGTTACTGAAACTGATGATATTATTGAAACAGGTAGTTACTGATTCTCCCCCTGAATATGAATTGCCTAAGGTACCTGAGGGTTATATTATGGATAAAGAAACTGCTAGAGCCTTTTTTGCTTGCAATGATAGAGATGATCTTAAGAAACTGTTAGCTAAGCTGAAAGAAAAATCTTTGAATGCTAGAATGCAATATGACCCTAAGTTTTCTACTTCACCTATCTTTGTTACTGATAAGGATTATGAATTCTTTGTCGATTCTGAGTTAATTACTTTGGTTGAATCAGATCCTTTCCATGGTTATGAAACTGAACCTATTGTGGCACATCTTACTAAATGAATGACATAGCCACCCTATTTGCTCATGAGAAAAAAATCGCTATTACTACATTATTAAGTTGTTTCCTTTCTCATTAAAGGGTGATGCTAATATATGGTTTAATTTGCTTGCTCCTAGTTGTGTGCGTAGTCCCCAGGATATGATATATTACTTCTCTAAAAAACATTTCCCTGCTCATAAGAAACAAGTTGCCTTACAGGAAATATTTAACTTTGTGCAAATCGAAGAAGAGAGTCTCCCACAAGCTTGGGGGAGTCTTATCCAATTACTTAATGCTTTGCCTGATCATCCTCTCAAGAAAAATGAAATACTTGATATCTTTTATAATGGACTAACCGATGCTTCTAGGGACCACCTAGATAGTTGTGCTGGTTGTGTTTTCAGGAAATGAACTATGGAACAAGCTGAAGTGCTATTGAATAATATATTGAGTAATGATAATGATTGGACTCTTCCCAAAGCACAACTCCGAAGAAAAGAGGTGTTCTATTTCTCAATCCTGAAGATATGCAAGAGGCAAAGAAATTGATGAAAGAAAAAGGTATTAAAGCTGAAGATATTAAGAATTTACCACCTATTGAAGAAATACATGGTCTTAATGTACTGACACATGTAGTAGAGGTAAATTCTCTCTATAGATTTGATAAGATGATATTACGTATAATAAGTCTGCTTGTCAATGCTTGGATGAATTTGATAATTTTGTTGTTAAACAAGAAAATTTCAATGCTTATGTTAGTAGACAATTGAAACGTAATTCTTATATGCTTGAACACTTGGGTGATTATATGTGTAGAACTGTTAATGGTCTTAAGCTTACCAGTAAACATGCTTCCATGGTAAAAACTCAAGTGGAACAAGTACTCAGAGCACAAAATGATTTGCTTAACGAGTTGAACAGTAAAAACAATGACCATTCTGTTAGAGTTATGACTAGAGGTGGTAAAATGACCCAGGAACCTTTATATCCTGAGGGCCATCCTAAGAGAGTTGAGCAAGATTTGAGAGAATTAATACTGATGCACCTAGTCCTCCTAGTAATAAAAACTAAAAGAAAATTATAGGACTTTGCATGCTTCTAGTGAACCTACTACACACACACCTGAGAATCCAAATGATATTTCTATTTATGATGCTGAAACACAATCTGGTGATGAACATGAACCTAGTGATAATGTTAATGATGATGTTCATGTTGATGCTCAACCTAGTAATGATAATGATGTAGAGATTGAACCTGTTGTTGATCTTGATAACCCACAACCTAAGAATAAACATTGTGATAAGAGAGACTTCCTTTCTAGGAAGCATGGTAAATAAAGAGAACCATGGGTTCAGAAACCCATGCCCTTTCCTCCTAAGCCATCCAAGAAAAAGGATGATGATGATTTTGAGCGCTTTGTTGAAAAGCTTAGACATGTCTTTTTGCGCATGTGATTGACTGATATTCTAAAAATGTCTCCTTATGCTAAGTATATGAAAGATATTGTTACTAATAAAAGAAAGAGACCAGAAGCTGAAATTTCCACCATGCTTGCTAATTATACTTTTAAGGGTGCAATACCAAAGAAATTAGGAGATCCAGGAATACCGACTATACCACGCTCCATTAAAAGAAACTATGTTAAAACTGCTCTATGTGATTTGGGAGCCGATGTTAGTGTTATGACTTTCTCTTTATATCGTAGACACCTACTGAAATCTCTTTGCAAATGGCTGATAAATCAACTGCTATACCCATTGGTATTTGTGAGGATGGTGCCTATTGTGGTTGCAAACGTTACTATCTTAGCAGACTTTGTTATTTTTGATATTCCCAAGGACGACAGCTTGTCGATCATCCTTGGTAGACCCTTTTTCAATACTTCAGGGGCTGTTATTTATTGAAACAAAGGCAATGTCACTTTTCATGTTAATGGGAATGAGCATACAATACACTTTCCAAAGAAACAACCTCAAGTTCATAGTATCAATTCTATTGGAAAAATTTCAACTATTACTATTGGAGGTTTTGAATTTCCTCTCCATACTCTTAAAAATAAATGTGATATTCTTATTGTTGGGGACATGCAAATCCCCGTTGAGGTAACCTAGTGTTATTCGAAAATTATCCGGTTTCATGTTATTCGAAAGAAGCTTGTTAATAAGACTTGATCAACCTTATTAATGGATTCCTTTTGATGAGCATGAGATGGATGAATTTAGAAAGCACAACTACCCACCTTTTACTTTTTGTTATTTCAATTAAAGAAAGCAAAAATACTATTATTCGTCTATTTTCTGAATTATCTGTGCAAATAAAAAATGTCCTGAAAATAAAAGTTCTTCAAATGCCCTGGAAATTTAGTATGTTTTTTTATGGAATATTTGAGAATTTTTGGCACTAAGGACACCAAGGGGCTGCACCAGTGGGCCACAAGCCTTGGGGGCGCGCTTGCCCCCTGGGCATGCCCTGGTGACTTGTGGGTCCCACGTGGGTCCCCCTCACTTATTCCAGCACCAATCCACTTCGTCTTCCTCCAGAAAAACTAACCCCATTGCTCAAAGCTGTGTTCTTGCTCATCTTGCTGCCATTTTCGATCTCCTTGTGCAAAGCTCCATTTGCAAAACTGTTTTGGGGGATTGTTCTTCGATATGTGACTCCTCCAATGGTCCAATTAATTTTTGTTCCAGTGCTTTATATATTGCAATTTTTTGATGTTGTGGTGACCTTGTTCTTGAGCTTGCATGTCAAATTTATATGGTCCAAAGTAGTTTTGATGCATGATATAGCCTCTAGGCACTTGTAGGAGAAGTTGCTATCAATTTTGTTGAGTTTAATTCACTTTTATATTGAGTCACTAAAAATTTCAGAAATTTTTCAGAGGAAGAAAGATGTTTAGGAGAATATACCAAAGTGGTTCCTCGAGCAAGAAAGCCCCTAGGCTCGCGATACATTAGCCCGATTTCGTACCACCGAGGGAGGCTCAAGTGCAGCCTTGTGAATGGTTGTAGGATGATTTCATGGTTCATGCTAGTTTCAAGGAGGAATTTGATGCGTACATAGAAAACGCTGACCTTGAGGACTTCGTTACAAATAAGTGCAGGTAATACTATCCCCTCATTTAGTCCTTTGTGTGGAGGTTTGAATTTACATCCAAGCGTAATATGCATTCTATTTTTTTGATCTTTATCATAAATCATATACCATGGACCTAGAAGATTTTAATGATGCGTGCAAAATCCCATAGTGGGGCATTCATAGCGAGCCTCGCAAAACTAAATATAACGATTTCCTTGCTAGCATCACTGTGGGAGAAACTAGAAATATCACACAAGCTACCATAGGGAGCATTCACTTTCCTGCCATACATTATTTTGGTCTCTTTATAGGTTGATGCATTAACGGTAAATATGATCATAGCCACCTTTGTGCACCAGATCTTAGTGTCAGTAACGGGTGATAAACGATATAACTTGGGGCTAGCTATTATTGCGAGGATGTTACATCTTAATGCTAAAGATGGAGATTTCATTGGTGGAATTTATGCCACCCGTTTAGCTAATTATCTTGGGGTGCCCATATGGGGGAATGACATTGAGTTGCCACCTGTTTTTCTTGATTATAGTGCTATGGTACGCTATCAGTTTCTTGAGAGGAACGAATTGTCCCTCCTATACTGACTAATCTTTGACATGCAACGTGCTATCCATATTACCGTTCTTGCTCCTACCTTCTTTAACTTTCAGGTAAAGCAAAGATATTTTATAACTAGAGAGGAGGCGAACGAGTCTGAGAGAGAGGTGGTGGCCACTTGCCTCCATGATGCAGCCCTTCAGGTAGTAGTTGTCATGTCCTTGATCTTCTTTTTGCTTGTTGGGAGCTTTCCCGTCTAAATAGTTTTTCTCGTTCTTGTTTGGCGTTCTTCAGAAAAACAAAAACTCCAATATTTCAGTGTGTTTCTTTGAAGTTATTTTCTTTTCTTTGGGTCGAGAGGGGAAAACCATGATGAAAATGTTGCGTGGTTCTCATATGCATATTGTTGATCTAACAGAGAGCCCATTTAGAGAGCACCACTTTCATTTGTATGCATTGCTATTAATTGATATTGAGTATGACTGTGACTGGATCTCTTTTACCATGAATTACAATGTCTAGTCAGTCCTTGATCTTCAGGGGTGCTCTTCATTTATGTTTTGCGTCATAGAAAGGGCTAGCGAGATACCATTTTGTTATATCATATCATGATTGTTTTGAAAAAGTGTTGTCATCCGAGATTTATTATTATTGTTTGCTAGTTGATTATGCCATTGATATGAGTAAATGTGAGACCTAAATGTTATTGTGAATATGGTTAGTTCATAATCTTTGCTGAAAACCTAAATGCTGGCTATACATATTTGCAACAACAAGATCAAACAGAGTTTGTAAAAGTTTTTCTTTGTCACTTTCAGATTATCAACTGAATTGCTTGAGGACAAGCAATGGGTTAAGCTTGGGGGAGTTGATACGTCTCCATCGAATCTACTTTTCGAAAATCTTTTTCCCTTGTTTTGGATTCTAATTTTCATGATTTGAATGGAACTAACCCGGACTGACATTGTTTTCTGCAGAATTGCCATGGTGTTATTTTTGGGCAGTAATAAAAGTTCTCGGATTGACTCAAAAATTTACAGAGAATATTTTTGGAATAAATAAAAAATACTAGCGAAAAAATCAACAAGAGGGGACCCACCAAGTGACCACAAGGGTGGGGGGCACGCCCCCTGTCTTATGGGTCCCCTGGACCTCCCCCGACCTCAACTCCAACTGTATATATTCACATACAGAGAGAAAAAAATCAGGGAGAAGAGTTCATCACATTTTACAAAATGGAGCCGCCGCCACCTCCTGTTCTTCATCGGGGGGAAGATCTGGAGTCTGTTTTGGGCTCCGGAAAGGGGAAACCGATGTCGTCATCATCATCAACCATCCTCCATCACCAATTTCCTAATGCTCATCGTCATGCGTAAGTAATTCCATCGTAGGCTTGCTGGACGGTGATGGTTGGATGAGATTTATCATGTAATCGAGTTAGTTTTGTTAGGGTTTGATCCCTAGTATCCACTATGTTCTGAGATTGATGTTGCTATGACTTTGCTACGCTTAATGCTTGTCACTAGGGCCCGAGTGCCATGATTTCAGATCTGAACCTATTATGTTTTCATGAATATATTTGTGTACTTGATCCGATCTTGCAAGTTGTAGACAACTATTATGAGCTATGATCTGCATACCCCAAGGTGACAATAATTGGGATTCTTTCCGGTGATTACCGTAGTTTGAGGAGTTCATGTATTCACTAAGTGCTAATGCTTTGTTTGTGTAGCGACCAGACCTCAAAAAGTCTAGTCTCTGTGCATCAGTGTCATCCCTGGAGCAGTAATGCTAACACGCACAGTACTTGAGGATTGATAACAGGGTTGCAATCACACACTTATTACATTGAATGTCTCAAAAGAGAACTTACAATAAAATGGCTTAAGGCCATCTAAATACGATAACAGTGGAAGGCTTGGAATATAAAGTGAGTCCATCAACTCCAACGGCATAGCCGAGTGAACGACAACAACCTATGGCACCTTACTCGTCGTCTGAAAAGTCTACAACATGATATGCTGTAGCCCGAAACCGTTCAGCACATGGAATATGCTGGCAATGTAACACAAAGGATACTGAACAGATAAATGCTATCACTACATGCATATTTGGCTGGTGGAAAGCTCTATGGTTACAGTTTTTTGCATAAAGCCATTTTTTCCTACAGCAAAGGAATAAATTGTATTTAACTATCATGGTGGTTTTTAAATATTGAGAAGGTTCCTCCAACTCAATCCCAATTAAACATCATCAATTAACCCAATCAAATTAATTTAGAGTGATGAGATCAACATGATAATCCAAGAACCAGCCACTCAAGATGTCCATAACCGGGGACGCGGCTAAACATGATTAGTTTATACACTCTGCAGAGGTTTGCGCAATATTCCCCACAAGACTCGGCCGCATCCATGATCGAAGGATTGAGACATAGCCTTTCTGAAGCATTAACTCTCTACTTTGGGTAGACAGTACCACCTACAACCCACTACATCTGCTAGTCTACCTCTTCAAGAGCTCACGCAACTCACTCAACTACGCCAGAGCCCATATTGGCTTGTGGCTGCACACGGAAGTTTCCAGCATGAATAATCTTATGTTCCCTTTGATCCCGGATGGCGAACCTTAGGATAATCACACGGGTACTTCGGGATTTCCAAAACAGACAACACTGGGTACTCCAGGTGCCTCAACCAATCCACCCAGATGTGTATTTAAGTAGCCACCTTAAGTTAACCATTAATTAACAATACTCGCATCTGTCATGGTTACACTCACCCAAAACACGTCTACGAGCATAGCATAGCAATCCTGAGCATAACGTAGAAGTAACTCCCAAAAGTTTAATAATAAAAGGACAATAGGTTCTACCTCATCATCTACTTCCCAACCCACAAGTTATATCAGATCCTAACCATGCAATGTTTGAGGGTTGGATCTAATCCATAAAAACTGGGTAATAAATGGGTATGATCAAAGTGTTACTTGCCTTACTGATGATCTGCAAAACCTAGGGACTCATAGTAGCACGCTTTGCACTCCGGGTACTCTATCACAAACAAACAATAACATACAATGAGAACTCAACCAAGAAGCATGGGTAAAACTAAAATAAAAGATCTAACAAGAAAGTTCAACTGAAGAACTCCGGTTTGCAAAAAGAATCAAATCAAACGGAGCAACGAAACTCAAACTACGAAAGAAACAAGATTCGTTTACTAATCTGGACTAAAGTCAAACTTTACAGTACCAAAATCTTGCTCAAGTTGGTTAAACAGAAAGAGGGCTTTGAGACGAAGATCTAGGCGCTTGTTTCATCTAATTTGGATAAACAAGAGAAATGTTATACTAGATCGAAGATCAGGGCAGATATCGCGATCGAAAATAATCGCGGAAAACCCCAGGAAAAACAAAACGAGACGAAAAGGCTAACGAACGAACATTCACTATCTGCACTTAACTGATTAACAACGTTCGTTAAAACGAACGTATGGATGAACATTCGCTATTTAGCTAAACCAAAAAAAACCGAATCGATCTAAAAAGCTAGATCTAGGTTTAAAAAAAACTGGCGATTTTCCCGAGAAAACCGGGTCGTCGACGGCAGGGTCGGCGGTGGCGGGGTCGGCAGCGGGCAGCTCCTGCAACGGCAGGGCGGTCGGCGGTGGTGGGGTCGGCGGCGGCGGGAGTGATCGGGCGGCTGCGGGCGGCTCCACAGGCGGCGCGCGCGTCGGCGGCGGCAGCGGCGGCTAGGGTGTCGGGGTCGGGGCGGCTGGGCTGGCGGGGTGACGGTCGGGCCTTAGAAAGGCCAGCCGGGCACGGCCTGTTAGGTCGGTGCACTTTTAAAAAAACTAACGCGGAAAAACAAACAAAAGAAATACTAAACGGAGTCCAAAAATCCTGAAATAAATTTCCAGGGTCCTCTAATAATATTGCAGACAAATTGAACATTTATTTGGGCCTCGAATGCAATTTTGAAAAACTTCTTTTTTCCTAATTCAAATAAAATAACAATAAAAGTCCAAATAAAATACTTATTTGCTTTTAACATTTTTCCTCCAATATTTCTTTTATTTTGGAGAAGTCATTTTATCTCCAATTTTTTATTTTAATATTGGAAATATTTCAGAGATAAAAATGATTAAAACCAAATGATCCTCTTTTCAAAATTTGAGAAAACTCAAATATGAAAATAATGAAATCCCCAACTCTCTCTGTGGGTCCTTAAGTTGCTTAGAATTTCTAGGATCAAACCAAAATGCAATAAAATATGATATGCATATGATGATCTATGACTAACATTCCAAATTGAAAATTTGGGATGTTACAAACCTACCCCCCTTAAGATGAATCTCGCCCGCGAGATTCCGGTTGGCTAGAAAATAGGTGCAGGTGCTCCTTCCGTAGGTCCTCCTCTCGTTCCCAGGTGGCTTCATCCTCGGTATGGTGGCTCCACTGAACTTTGCAAAACTTGATAACCTTGCTGCGGGTGACTCGGCTGGCAAACTCGAGAATCTTTACGGGTTTCTCCTCGTAAGTCAAATCGCTATCCAGCTGAATCGCTTCCAGTGGCACTGTATCTCTTAGAGGAATATCGGCCATCTCTGTGTGGCACTTCTTCAACTAGGAAACGTGAAACACATCGTGAACTTCTGACAATCCTTCCGGCAATTCTAGCTTGTAAGAAACTTCTCCCATACATTCCAAAACTTTGTATGGTCCCACAAAATGCGGTCCTAACTTTCCCTTAACTCCAAAACGCTTAACTCCTCGAAGTGGGGACACACGAAGGTATACTCTGTCTCCGACTTTGTAAACTGTCTCCTTGCATTTAGAATCCGCATAACTCTTCTACCTGGACTGGGCTACCTTGAGTTTGTCACGAATCAATTTAACCTTCTCTTAAGACTCCTTAATCAAATCTGGTCCAAACAACTGATGATCTCCAACTTCATCCCACAATAATGGTGTCCTGCACCTCCTTTCGTACAAGGCTTTGAAAGGGGCCATCTTCAAACTGGCTTGATAGCTGTTGTTATAAGAGAACTCTGCATACAGCAAGTTGTCATCCCAACTAGATTCATAATCTAGTGCACAAGCTCTCAACATGTCCTCCAGAATTTGATTGACTCTCTCAGTCTGTCCATCTGTCTATGGATGAAAATCTATACTGAACTCTAGCCTAGTACCCAAAGTCTCATGCAACTGATTCTAGAACTTTGACGTAAACTGGGTTCCTCTATCTGATACAATGGTCCTCGGAACTCCATGTAGACATACGATCCTGGTCATGTATATCCTTGCCAACTTCGCACTTGTATAAGTGGTCTACACTGGGATGAAATGTGCTACTTTCGTCAACCGATCGACTACAAACCAGATAGAGTCATAGCCTCAACGATTCCTGGGTAATCCAGTGATAAAATCCATGCCAAGCTTGTCCCACTTCCATTCGGGTATCAGCAACGGCTGTAGCAATCCTGCTGGCTTCTGATGCTCTGCCTTAACTCTCTGACATACATCACATACTGCTACATACTCAGCAATATCCTTCTTCATTCCGGTCCACCAGGAACTTTCCTTCAAATCCGAATATATCTTAGTGTTTCCGGGGTGAATCGAATACAGTGAATCATGGGCATCCTTCAGAATCAACTTCCTGATCTCGGGGTCATTGGGCAAATATATGCGATCCTCAAACCATAAATTATCGTACTCATCCTCACAAAATCCTTTGGCCTTTCCTTTGCTCATCCTTTCCTTTATCTCGGCAATCTCCTTGATATGTATGAATGCGATACACCAGTATCAAAAAGAACGATTGCAGTAAATAAATTAACCAAAAACTTACCTATAACTGCATCTGGCTGCGCTTCAACCTCCTCCACGCTAACGTGGGCACTTGTCCCCTGTTTAAAGGGTTGGGATTCTTTCCAGATCTTCCATTGCCATTTCCATTCTTTGCTTCAGAACACTCGGTAGTGTAGTGTCCATTCTTCCCGCACTTAAAATAAGTAATGTGACTTAGATCCTTCTTGACAGGCGTTGCTGGGTTGGAACGGTTCTGGCCGTTGCTTCCTTCATTCCCATTCCCATTCTTGGGGCCACTATGGTTATGCGAACTTCCTCTATTGGAATTATGGCCTCCATGGTTATGGTGAATGTGTCCTCCCGAGTTCGGGGTAAAACAAGGTCTCTGCTGAGCTCCTGAATTGTACTTCCCTTGTCCATACTTCCTCTTGCAGTTATCTATCTGCTGCTTCTTCCCTTCAATCATAAGAGCTCTATCTACCAACTCCTGGTAGTTGTTGAATGTTGCCACCATCAACTGCATGCTGAGCTCATCATTCAGTCCTTCCAGAAACTTCTCCTGCTTAGCAGCATCTGTAGGAACATCGTCCGGGGCATAATGTGCTAACTTACTAAGCTCATCCACATATTGGCCCACTGTGCGTCCTCCTTGGCGCAAGTTGCGAAACTCACGATTCTTCATATTCATAGCTCCTGCTGAAACATGGGCAGTGCGGAAAGCCTACTGAAATTGATCCCAAGTAACAGTGTCAATGGGGTAAGTGGTTGTGAAATTCTCCCACCATGATGTTGCGGGTCCATCAAGCTGGTGTGCGGCAAAACGCACTCTCTCCGCATCTGTGCATCCTGAAGTGGTCAACTCCCTTCCAATCTTGCAGAGCCAGACATCTGCAACAATCGGCTCGGTGCTACTAGAGAACACTGACGGATTCAGCCTTAGGAAACGGGCTAAGTGATCTACAGGGGGTGGTGGTGGTGGGTTGTTGTTGCTGTTGTTTCCTTGGTTCTGATTCTGAACTAACAGCTGCATCAGGGTATTCTGCTGCTGGATAACCTGAGTGAGCTCCGGTGGGAAGGCAAATCCATTGTCGTGTCTCGAAGGCATTTGATGGGTTTAGAAAAGATGAGAAAACTGAGTATAATAAGGTCTAAGAGGAGACACTACCCATATGCACATGAGACAAACACAATCATATCAATTCAATCAATTCACACAAGGGCATACAATCAGTCTAACTATCGTTACAAAAGTGCTCGGACTATACTATATACATGGGGGAATACTACTACTCGTATGGTGGTCCACTAGAAGTTTTGATCAGAGGAAGACTCCATGATATCTGCTCCAGCTTCATCAACGTAATCATCATCGCTGTCGTCGGGGTCTGACTCGGTGTCATCGATGATGATGTAGTCCTCTGAACGAATGTCTTTGGAATCGTCGTCATCTCCTCATGGCGCGGGGTCTCCCTTGAATACTCCTAGCTTCCTTGTCAGATCCTCATTCTTCTCCACTAGTATCATCATTTCCTCCTCATATCCATCGTGTGTAGACTTGAGTCCTTCCTCTAGCTCCGTGATCCTGATCATTGCCTTCTTTAGATCTATCATGCATGCGCACATCTGGTTCTCCTGGCGACGAATGTGCTGGTTTAACTCCTGTATGAAAGCTTCAATGGACATGTCCCTCCCGGTGTTGATCATCTCCCATTGCTCATCTCGGTGCCCACATATCTGGTAGATAGTGTCCTTGAGACCCTTGTGGTAAACTTCTCTGATGCGTTCCATGGCGATGTGGGCTGCCATGCTCTTTCCTAAACTCCAGGTTGGTGCATAAAAAGAAAACTCTTTGGGCTCAGTGACTGGCATGAACGTCCTTCCTGGAACTTGAACTCGAATCATCCAACACTCCTCTTCGGGTAAAGTGGTGATGTAGGTCCCGGTGAAACTTGGTATTCCGATGTTCAGGTACCTAGTGACTTCCTTCAAGTGCTTTCCAAAAGGTGTATCTTCATACGCATGTGTAAAGTTGTTCCTTGAGTCTGCCATCCTATAGAGTACAAAAGGGAGAGGAGTCCGAAATGAGTAGAGAAGAGTGACCTATGGTTTATCTTTGTGGTCGTGTCCTACAGTCAGCGTGTGCTCTGATACCATCTTGTAGCGACCAGACCTCAAACAGTCTAATCTCTGTGCATCAGTGTCATCCCTGGATCGGTAATGCTGACACACACAATACTTGAGGATTTATAACAGAGTTGCAATCACACACTTATTACATGAAATGTCTCAAAAGAGAACTTGTTACAATGAAATGGCTTAAGGCCATCTAAATACGATAACAGCGAAAGTCTTGGAAGATAAAGTGAGTCCATCAACTCCAATGGCATAGATGAGTGAATGACAATGACCTATGGCACCTTACTCGTTGTCTGAAAAGTCTGCAACATGATATGTTGCAGCCCGAAATGGGTCAGCACATGGAATATGTTGGCAATGTAACACAAAGGATACTGAACAGATAAATGCTATCACTACATGCATATTTGGCTGGTGGAAAGCTCTATGGTTACAGTTTTTGCATAAAGCCAATTTTTTCCTACAACAAAGGAATAAATTTTATTTAACTATCATGGTGGTTGTTAAATATTGAGAAGGTTCCTCGAACTCAATCCCAATTAAACATCATCAATTAACCCAATCAAATTAATTTAGAGTGATGAGATCAACATGATAATCCAAGAACCAGACACTCAAGATGTCCATAACCGGGGACACGACTAACCATGATTAGTTTATACACTCTGCAGAGGTATGCGCACTTTTCCCCACAAGACTCGACCGAATCCATGATCGAAGGATCGAGACATAGCCTTTCTGAAGCATTAACTCTCTACTCTGGGTAGACAGTTCCACCTACAACCCACTACATCTGCTAGTCTACCTCTTCAAGAGCTCACACAACTTACTCAACTACGCCAGAGCCCATATTGGCTTGTGGCTGCACACGGAAGTTTCCAGCATGAATAATCTTATGATCCCTTTGAGCCTAGATGGCGAACCATAGGATAATCACACGGGTACTCCGGGATTTCCAAAACTAACAACACTGGGTACTCCAGGTGCCTCAACCAATCCACCCAGATGTGTATTTAAGTAGCCACCTTAAGTTAACCATTAATTAACAATACTCACATTTTTCATGGATATTCTCACCCAAACCACATCTACGAGCATAGCATAGCAATCCTGAGCATTAGAAGTAACTCCCAAAAGTTTGGTAATAAAAGGGCAATAGGTTCTACCTCTTCATCTACTTCTGAACCCACAAATTATATCAGATCCTAACCATGCAATGTTTGAGGGTTGGATCTAATGCATAAAAACTGGGTAATAAAGGGGCATGATCAAAGTGTTACTTGCCTTGGTGATGATCTGCAAAACCTAGGGACTCGTAGTAGCACGCTTTGCACTCCAGGTATTCTATCACAAACAAACAATAACATACAATGAGCACTCAACCAAGAAGCACGGGTAAAACTAAAATAAAAGATCTAACCAAAAAGTTCAACTAAAGAACTCTGGTTTGCAAAAAGAATCAAATCAAACGGAGCAAGGAAACTCAAACTACGAAAGAAACAAGATTCGTTTACTAATCTGGACTAAAGTCAAATTTTACAGTACCAAAATCTTGTTCAAGTTGGTTAAATAGAAAGAGTGCTTCGATACGAAGATCTAGGCGCTTGTTTCATCTAATTTGGATAAACGAGCGAAAAGTTATACTAGATCGAAAATCAGGGCAGAAATCGCGATCGAAAATAATCGTGGAAAAACCCTGGAAAAACAAAACGAGACGAACAGGCTAACGAACGAACGTTCGCTGTCTACGATTAACTGATGAACAATGTTCGTTAAAACGACCGTACGGACGAACGTCCGCTATTTAGCTAAACCGGAAAATAAAAATGAACCGATCTACAAAAACTAGATCTAGGTTTCGAAAAAATCAATGGTTTTCCCGAGAAAACCGGGTCGGCGGCGGCGGCGGGGGGGGGGGGGGGGTTGGCGGTGGCGGGCAGCTCCGGCGTCGGGGCGGGGGTCGACGACGGGTAGCTCTGGCGGCGGCGGGGCGGTCGGCGGCGGGGGGGGGGGGGGGGGTCGGGGTCGGCGGGCGTGATCGGGCGGCGGCGGCGGCAGAGGTCGGTGGCATCGGTGTCGGTAGGGTTTCGGGGTCTGGGCGGCTGGGCTGGCGGGGTCGCGGTCGGGCCTTATAAAGGCCTGCCGGGCAGGTGTCCGGGTCGGGCATGACCCGTTAGGTCGATGCACCTTTTTTAAAAAAAAAACTAGCACGGAAGAACAAACAAAAGGAATACTAAACGGAGTCCAAAAATCATGAAATAAATTTTTGCGGTCCTCTAATAATATTGCGGACAAAGTGAACATTTATTTGGACCTCTGATGCAATTTTGAAAAATGCATTTTTTCCTAATTCAATTAAAATAGCAATAAAAGTCCAAATAAAATACTTATTTGATTTTAACATTTTTCCTCCAATATTTATTTTATTTTGGAGAAGTCATTTTATCTCCTCTCTTTTATTTTAATATTGGAAATATTTTAGAGATAAAAATGATTAAAACCGAATGATCCTCTTTTCAAAATTTGAGAAAACTCTAGTATGAAAATAACGAAATCCCCAACTCTCTCTGTGGGTCCTTGAGTTGCTTAGAATTTCTAGGATCAAACCAAAATGCAATAAAATGTGATATACATATGATGATCTATGAATAACATTCCAAATTGAAAATTTGGGATGTTACAGTTTGGTTCTCTATTAAAAGGAGGCCTTAATATCCCTTAGTTTCCTTTAGGACCCCGCTGCCACGGGGGGGTAGGACAAAAGATGCCATGCAAGTTCTTTTCCATAAGCATGTATGACTATATATGGAATACATGCCTACATTATACTGATGAATTGGAGTTAGTTCTGTGTCACCCTAGGTTATAACTGTTGCATGATGAATGCCATCCAACATAATTATCCATCACTGATCCATTGCCTATGAGCTTTTCACATATTGATCTTTGCTACGTTACTTGCCATTGCCACTCTTACAATTGTTACAAAACTGCTAGTATTAATTTTGCCACTGTTACTGTTACTTCCATACTACTTTGCTACTAAAAACTTTGCTGCAGATATTAAGTCTTTCAGGTGTGGTTGAATTGACAACTCAGCTGCTCATACATGAGAATATTCTTTGGCTCCCCTTGTGTCAAATCAATAAATTTGGATTGAATACTCTACCCTCAACTATTGTTGTGATCCCCTATATTTGTGGGTTATCAGTGCATGGATTGAAGACTTGATTGTGCCTCCTACTTGATTGATACCTTCGTTCTGTAACTGAGAGAAATACTTATCTCTACTTTGCTGCATCACCCTTTCCTCTTCAAGGGAAAAACCAATGCAAGCTCAAGAAGTAGTAGGGGCAGCCTAGGGCATGCCCAAGTAGGATTTAGACCTACTTGGGGCCACCCTTGGCCTCTCCCCTGTCCCTCAAACCTATATATATGTGGGAGGGAGCGCCTAGCACACCCTAGACAATTGCCTAGCCGTGTGCGGCGCCCCCCTCCATCGTTTACACCCCCTGTCATATTTTCATAGTGCTTAGGCGAAGCCCTGTGGAGATCACTTCACCATCACCGTCACCATGTTGTCGTGTTGTCGGAACTCATCCACTCCCTCACCGTCTTGTTGGATCAAGAAGGCGGAGGACGTCACCGAGATGAACGTGTGCTGAACGCGGAGGTGTCGTATGTTTGGTACTCGATTGGTTGGATCACGAAGAAATTTCGACTACATCAACCGCGTTCTCAAATGCTTCCGCTTATGATCCACGAGGGTACATAGACACAGTCTCCCCTCTCGTTGCTATGCATCTTCATGGTTAGATCTTGCATGTGCATAGACTTTTTTTCCTGCAAAGATCCTAACAGTGGCATCCGAGCCAGGTCTATGCGTAGATGATATGCACGAGTAGAACACAAAGAGTTGTGGGCTGTGATAGTCATACTACTTACCACCAACATCCTATTTTGTTTCGGCGGTATTGTGGGATGAAGCGGCCTAGACCAACGTTACATGTCCACGTACATGAGACCGGTTCCACCAACATACATGCAACTAGTTTTGCATAAAGGTGGCTAGTGGGTGTTTGTTTCTCCTACTTTAGTTGAATCAAATTTGACTGCGGCCGGTCCTTGAAGAAGGTTAAAACAACAAACTTCATGAATCACCGTTGTGGTTTTTGCCATAGGTAAGAACGGTTCTTGCTAGAAGCCCGTAGCAACCACATAAAACTTGCAACAACGTAGTAGAGGATGTCTAACTTGGTTTTGCAGGGCATGTTGTGATGTGATATGGTCAAGACATGATGTGATATACGTTGTTGTATGAGATGATCATGTTTTGTAAATTTATCGGCAACTAGTAGGAGCCTTATGGTTGTCTCCTTATTGTATGAAATGCAAACACCATATAATTGCTTTACTTTATCACTATGCATTAGTGATAGTTGTAGAGGCAATAGTTAGCGAGACAACCACGACGCAACGATGGAGATCAAGTTGTCGAGCCGGTGACGATGGAGATCATGATGATGCTTTGGAGATGGAGATCAAAAGCACAAGATGACGATGGCCATATCATGTCAAATATTTTGATTGCATGTGATGTTTATATTTTATGCATCTTATTTTGCTTAGAACGATGGTAGCATTATAAGATGATCCCTTCACTAAATTTCAAGATAAAAGTGTGCTCCCCGAGTATGCACCGTTGCTAAAGTTCGTCGTTTCGAAGCACCTCGTGATGATCAGATGTGATAGACTCTACATTCACATACAACGGGTCTAAGACAGTTTTGCACATGCATAATACTTGGGTTAAACTTGACGAGCCTAGCATGTACAGACATGGTATCGGAACACTGGAGACCAAAAGGTCAAACGTGAGTCATATAGTAGATATGATCCACATAGAGATGTTCATCATTGATGACTACCCCATCTCACGTGATGATCGGACATGGGTTAGTTGATTTGGATCACTTATCACTTAGGTGGTGTTTATTTAAGTGGGAGTTTATTAGTAATTTTATTAATTGAACTAAATTTATCATGAACTTAGTCTTATAGTTTTGCATATCTATGTTGTAGAGCAATGGCCCGAGCTACCGTTACCCTGAATTTTAATGCGTTCCTAGAGAAAGCTAAGTTGAAAGATGATGGTAGCAACTACACAGACTGGGTCCGTAACTTGAGGATTTTCCTCATTGCTGCACATAAGAATTATGTCCTTGATGCACTGCTAGGTGGCATGCCTGCTGCTGGAGTTGATGCAGATGTTATGAACGTTTGGCAAGCTTGATCTAATGACTACTCAATAGTTCAGTGTGCCATGCTTTACGGCTTAGAGCCGGGACTTCAAAGACGTTTTGAACCTCATGGAGCATATGAGATGTTACAAGAGTTGAAGTTAATATTTCAAGCAAATGCTCGGGTTGAGAGATATAAAGTTTCAAACAAGTTCTATAGCTGCAAGATGGAGGAGAACAGTTCTGTCAGTGAACACATACTCAAGATGTCTGGGTATTATAATCACTTGACTCAGCTGGGAGTTGATCTTCCAATTGATTGTGCTATTGACAGAGTTCTTCAATCACTGCCACTAAGCTACAAAGGCTTTGTGATGAACTATAATATGCAAGGGATGAACAAAACAATTCCCGAGCACTTCGCAATGCTTAAAGCCGCAGAGGTAAAAATCAAGAAGGAGAATCAAGTGTTGATTGTTAACAAGACCACTAATTTCAAGAAATAGGGTGGGGGGAAGAAAGGGAACTTCAAGAAGAATGGAAAGCAGGTTGCCACTCCCGGGAAGAAGCCCAAAGCTGTACCCAAGCCTAAAACTGAGTGCTTCTACTTCAAAGGAAATGGTCACTGGAAGCGAAACTGCCCCAAGTATTTGGCGGATAAGAAGGATGGCAAAGTGAACAAAGGTATATTTGATATGCATGTAATTGATGTGTTCTGTTGGGGATATAACCCTGAGGTATGACCCGCCCAGGAGGGGCCATGTTATACCATTGTCGGTTTATTATGAAGAAGGCCCAAGAGGTCTAAGAGACTTGAAGATGGTGGTTCATAAGGCAAAGCTTATTGGAGGCCCAAGAACCGGAGGTTGTTTAAGACCCGAAGGTGTGAGCCGTTCAAGGTTAACTTCCTCTGTAAGGCAATTTAGTTAGAAACCAAGCCGGTCACGTTGTGTGAGTCGGCCGGGACTCTGTAAGCCGCCGGGCATCAACCTGTATATAAAGGTGAGACCCGGCGGCGGGTTAACTCAAGAGACAAGAAATCGAGGACTAGGTCAAGCGTATTCGCTCCCTTGCAATCGAAATTCAAGCAATACAACTAGAAGCAGGATGTAGGCTTTTACCTCATTGAGAGGGGCCGAACCTAGGTAAACTCCTTGTGTCCTTTGTCCCGTTCAACCCCTTTAAGCTAACCTAGTGTGATGGCTTCACACCTAAGTCCTTTCACTAGGGCATCTTTGTGACAAATACATGACAGTTGGCGCCCATCATGGGGCCAGAGCACGGTGGTTTTGAGTTCTTGAAGGGCAGCTTCTCAGGGATCAAGGGATACGCGGCAGGCCGGATGACCAAGAGCCACCGCGGCATGATCTACCTCAACGATTCAAGCTGGGGTTCCAAGGCAGATTCAATCGAGTATGGGTATCGGGTCCCCTTCGGTGGAATCCACGTCTTTATCGGCAAGATCGGCGAATCAGAGCCTTAGCCGGACATCTGCACCAACATCATCAAGACGACTCGGCGTGCGCGACCCGCCAAGGTTCAAACCGCCGCGCAGCATGCTTTTGTTGGTTTTATTCATGGGGAGGATTCTGAGGAAGGATCTGTGTTTGGTGAAGAGACAACCATCTACTCCGGTGATGAGTCCTCAACTGGCGAGACCGGGTCAATGTATCAATTGCAAGATGGCGGGCTTGGGGGCTATTCCGACGGTGATAGTATTCCAGACCCCTATGAGCTGCCAAATAGAGTCGCGATCTTCATGGCCGGCACGCAACCGTGTTGAATTCATCAACTGCTGTGGCTATGACTTCCGGTTCAATGGCTGTTGCGACAGCCGGGGCAAGTGGCTCTGTGTGTCCGTCGGCTCAAGTTTTATCCGAGCTCTTGGATGCTTTGGCAACTCTATTAGCTGCAGAGGTAACCCCGGCGACTCAAGCACAACATAAAGTGGATGTTGCAAAACTGCGAGATGAGATAGCTCAGGCCAAGGAGGAGCTTTATTCTCAGAATGCTAGGATGGCAACAGAGCGAGCCACCTTGGATGCCGAATCACAACGGATTCAAGCAGAAACTTTCCGGTTAAGCTTGGACCAGAATGCATCAAATTTTGTTCTTCGCGGGAGGCACCAGAGTTATCTACCTGTGGAGTTTGATGCAAGGAATCTTTTTGAATACACCAGGGGCAGGACCAAGTAACCCGCCCGAGGTGACCCGGGCTGTAGAGGCACCCATGGTGGGGGCAACAGGTCAACCGCGTGTTGCAGACTCGCCTCGTTTGAACTTAACCCCGCCTCAGCAGGTGCGAACACCATCGGGTCATTATCCTAACCCTCTCGATAACATGATTGTCGCAGTGTCGTGGCTGGCCACTCTTCCAGTACAAGGCGAGTCTCCCGCGGAGGTTGAAGCCCGGAAGGCGGTAGATCTTCTTCATACGATGGTAGCTCAGTAGGCGGCTTATTCATATAGTCGTGATCGAATTCATTCAACTCCTCGCTAGTCAAAGTTATAGCAGGCGCGTTGAGTCGCCAGCCGTTTCCAGTAGCAAGTGGCATCGGAACCAACCGCGTGGGCATGACCCGACGTGGGATGATAACAATGTTCAGGCTTTGATGGATCAAGCTAGGGCACGTCAGGTGGCGGAACTGGCGGCTCAGTTGGCGGCTCATCAACAGCTCTAGTGTAACCCCTCATTGTCTGTAGAAGTCGGGATGACTTCTAGGACGGTAGGGGTGCCTTGCCTAGCGCGGGCTCTTCGCAATGAGCGGCTACCTAAAGATTTCAAGGGTCCTCGAAAGGTCCCTAATTACACTGTTGATCAGCCTCCGGAGGCTTGGATTGAGAGCTACGAGTTGGCTATGGAGATGCTAGATGTCAATGACATCGTGTGCGCCAAGTACTTCACCATGATGCTGGATGGGCCAACTCGAACCAGGTTGAATGGATTACCCCCTAACTCTATCAATTCATGGGCAGAGTTGAAAGCGCGTTTTATCCAGAATTTCAAAGACACGTGCAAACAACCTCTATTGGTCATCGATTTAGACGCTTGTGTCCGATGCGAGGATGAGTCGGCCCACCATTGGTTCTGACGGGTTTTGGCTATTATCCACTCATCGGATAGTATCAATGCTAGTTCTGTTGTTCTAATTCTGGAGAAAAATTGTCGTTTCACCCCTCTGAATAAAAAGTTAGGGTGGCTCAAACATCACTTCAATGACATGGGGGGAGCTCTTGGTGGCTCTCATCAAATATGCCGTCTCTGACAATACTAAGGACCCTGGGTCTGATGAGGAGAAGAGCAGCAAGGGGGAGAAAAACGGCAATGGAAAAGGGCAGCAGTCAAACATGACGGGTCATAACCGGGGTAACAATGGTAAAAGCAAGCACACTAATGGAGGGTCAGACTTTGTGGCCAACACTAATGCACAGAGCAACGATCGTCATCGTAAAGGAAAGTTCCAACCCCAGTTTGGAGGGCCAAAGTTTAACCTGGAGGCGATGTTGAACCAACCTTGCCCAAAGCATAGTCGTCCTGATAAGCCGTCAACTCACATGTGGAAAAATTGTTACATCATGAGGGAGTATAAGACTTCAAGTTTTCACCAGGACCACAATGATACTAACGGCCCGCACGGCGAGTCGGGATCCGGCTGTCACGGGGCCGGCTTTGGAGGTGGCGGCTCAAACTTTGGATTTCAAGGCCAGGGCAATCAAAATGGTTTTATTCAGCGGCATAGTCTAGGCAATCAACAACAGCAGTCTGGGTATCAGAGTAATCCAAAGCACCTCAATAGTGGCCAATATCATCATGTTTTCACCACAAGCTTGTGCAAGCGAGATCAGAAGGTTCATAAACGAGCGGTGAGCACGGTTGAGCCCGCGATCCCTTGATACTTACGATGGTCAGTGCAGCCAACTGTATGGAGCCATGAGGATCACCCGCCCCGGGTTGACAATCTGGGTTAGCTCGCTTTGGTGGTAGCTCCTCAGGTTGGAGGTTACAAGTTCACTAAGGTGCTTATGGACAGAGGCAGCAGTATCAATATCCTTTATTATGATAGTTTTTGTCGGAAGAATTTAGTTGACAAGGATCTTAAGCCATCCTCTACAGTCTTTCATGGGGTGGTACCTGGTAAGTCAGCCTATCCAGTGGGTAATATAGCCTTGGAAGTGGCCTTTGGTAATGAACATGATTATAAGGCAGAAACGTTGAATTTTGAAGTGGTTAAAATTAAGAGCCCCTATCATGCTCCATTCGGTCGACCCACTTACGCCAAATTTATGGCGCGGACGTGTTATGTGTATTTCCAGCTTAAGATGCCGGGTTGCAAAGGGACCATCACACTACATGGTGACAGGAAGATAGCCTTGGAATGTGAGGAAGGAGATGCTTCTTATGCTGAGTCTGCTTGTGCTACGGAAGAGCTTAAGTTTTACAAAGACAATGTTGGTCCAGCTGATATGACTCCGTTGAAGAAGCCAACTACAGAGCATGATCCTTTGTTGAAGTTTAAATTGGCGGTTGATACCAAGAAGGTTGACTTTGTCCATGTCGAACATCTCAGCAGTTCACTATCGGTGCCCCGAAATGGGAAAGTGCACTCATCGAGCTCATCCGTGAGAACCGGGACATCTTTGCATGGAATCCTTCAGACATGCCGGGTGTACCGTGGGAACTCGCTAAGAACACTCTCAACATTGATCCTAAGTTTAAGCCGGTCAAACAATTCCTTCGTCATTTTAATGAGGAGAGGCGCAAGGCCATTGGAGAAGAGGTGGCTCGGCTCTTTGCGGCTAGGTTCATCGTTGAAGTTTTTCACCCAGAGTGGTTGGCTAACTCGATGCTAGTACTTAAAAACGGCACTTGGCGTATGTGTGTGGATTACACAGACCTTAATAAGTCATGTCCAGGTGATCCTTTTGCTCTCCCCCATATTAATCAGATCATTGATGCTACGGTGGGTTGTGAGCATTTGTGCTTCCTGAATGCTTATTCTGGATATCATCATATCAAGATGGCAGTTAAAGACAACGATAAGACAGCTTTCATCATGCCTTTTGGAGCTTTCTGCTATGTATCTATGCCTTTTGGGCTCAAAAGTGCCCAGGCGACTTATCAGCGTTGTGTGCAGAATTGTTTTCACAGCCAGATTGGACGCAATGTTCATGGATATGTGGACGATATTGTTGTGATGTCTAGAAAGAAGGAGACTCTGTTGGATGATCTGAAAGAGACCTTTGATAATCTCTGGGTCTACAAGATGATGCTTAACCCGACCAAATGTGTGTTTGGTGTGCCTCCGGGCAAGCTCTTGGAGTTTTTGATTTCGGAGAGAGGCATTGAAGCTAACCCAGAGAAAATTAAGGCCATAACTTGATTGGCTAAGCCGACATGCGTTAATGATGCCCAACATCTGGCGGGTCGTATTGTATCTCTAAGCCGGTTTATAAGCCGCCTGAGAGAGAAAGTTATTCCTCTGTACCAAATGATGAAGAAAACAGATCATTTTGTTTTGAGTGATGCTGCTAATGAGGCGCTTGAAGCACTTAAGAATCAGTTTGCTGAGCCACTCGTTCTTGCAGGTCCTGTCGAGAAGGAGCCCTTGCTCTTATATATGGCTGCTAACAGCAGAGCCGTCAGTGTGGTGGTTGTGGTGGAAAGGAAGGAACTTGGCAAGGAATATCCGGTTCAAAGGACGGCTTATTATGTCAGTGAGGTTTTAATTGAGTCTAAACAGAGATACCCGCATTGGCAGAAGCTAGTTTATGGGGTGTTCATGGCTAGTCGCAAGTTGAAGCATTATTTCTTTGGTCATCCCATTACTGTGGTCAGTTCAGCTCCCTTAGGGGATATTATTCAGAACAGAGGCGCCACAGGCCGAGTGGCTAAGTGGGCCATTGAACTTGGACCTCGTGGGTTGAAATATATGCCGAGGACAACTATCAATTCTCAGGCTCTTGTGGATTTCATCAACAATTGGACAGAGTTGCAGATGCCTGAGGAGAAGCCAGATAACACTTACTGGACGGTTCATTTTGATGGGTCAAGGCAGCCAGAGGGCTCGGTGGCTGGAGTTATTTTGACTTCCCCACGAGGTGACAAATGTTGCTATGTTTTACGGTTAATGTTCCGTTGCACTAATAACGCAGCTGAGTATGAGGCTCTGCTCCATGGCCTTAGGGTGGCTAAAGAGACGAACTTAAGACGGGTGAGGTGCTTTGGCGACTCAGATTTGGTGGCTCGGTAAGTTTCACGTACTTGGGATTCCAAGGACCCGCTTATGGAGGCTTATCATTGAGCGGTTGATAGTATTGCTGGTCATTTCAAAGGTTATCAGGTGGAACATATTGATCATAGGAAGAATGAGGCAGATGATGCTTTAAGCCGGCTGGGGTCTCGGCGTAAGCCGGTGCCCCCTAATGTTTTTCTTGACATGTTGAATAATCCTTCAGTTAAATTGCCAACGAGGGAGGATCTTGTTATTCCTGACCCGGAGGTACAGTTCGTGGCGACTCTCCATGCCACTCCTGATTGGACGGCCCCATATTTGGCTTATATGACCCGGGGTGAGTTTCTTGAGGTTGAGCTTTTGGCCAGGAAGATAACAGGGAGGTCCAAGTCTATGACCATTCTCAATGGCGAGTTACACTGCTGCAACATCATAGGTATGTTCCAGCGTTGTATTTCTCCTGAAGAAGGCCGTGAGATTCTAAGGGAGATACATGAAGGTGATTGTGGCCATCATGCCGGCTCTAAGTCTCTTGTGGCTAAAGCTTTTCGTCATGGTTTTTACTGGTTGAAGGCTCATGCTGATGCAGAGAATCTGGTTAGTAAGTGTGATGGCTGTCAGAAATTTTCTCGCCAGGCTCGTGTGCCAGCTCAGGAGTTGAGGATGATTCCAATTACTTGGTTGTTTGCAGTCTGGGGGCTAGATATGGTTGGACCTTTTCAAGAGGTCTAAGGATAAGAAGACCCACCTCCTGGTGGCAGTTGACAAGTTTACCAAATGGGTTGAAGCAGAGCCGGTCAGTAAGTGCGATGCAATGACAATGATTCAATTCATGAAAAAAGTAATCTTCCATTTTGGTTACCCACATAGCATATAACTAACAATGGCACTAATTTATCCAAAGGTGCTATGAGAGAGTTCTGTCAACGAGAACATATTCATCTTGATGTCTCATCAGTAGCTCATCCCCAGTCCAATGGTCAAGCTGATAGGGCTAATCAGGAAATCTTGAGAGGGGTAAAACCCCGGCTTATGGCCATTTGCAAAGGACGCCGGGTTGTCGGGTTGAGGAGTTACCCTCAGTGATGTGGAGTATCAACACCAACCCCAATAGTTCAATGGGTTACATGCCTTTCTTCAGGGTTTACAAGGCCGAGGCAGTTCTTCCAAGTGATATCTGTCATGACTCGCCCCGGGTGGTGGCTTATGTTGAAGCTGATAATGAAAAAGCACGTCAGGATGCTCTTGATCTATTGCATGAGGAGCGAGACTTGGCGGCGGCTCGTTCAGCGATATACCAACAAGATCTCTGTCACTATCATACCCACTGGGTTAAAACTCGGACCTTTCAAGAAGGCGACTTGGTGCTCCGGCCCATCAAAGATCAAACAGATATGCATAAGTTATCCCCGCCTTGGGAAGGATCTTTTGTGGTCAGCAAGAACCTGAACAACGGGTCATACTACCTCATTGATATTCGAGAGAACAAGGACTCGCGCACATCGGAGGAGGAGACCAACCGGTCGTGGAACATTGCTCATCTTCAGCCATATTACACTTGATCCACTGGCTTTTGTGTTGTACATACCTTCATCAATGTATATATTATGATCAATATAATAAAGCCAACATCCCTAATATTTGAGGGCCTCTGTCGTTTCATTTCAAGGTATTTGAGTCTTTATTATCTGTTCATAAGGTCACTCGGGGGCTTCCTGCTCAATGAGCATAGCTATTCATACCCTCTTGATCCGGCCTATAAGCCATCTTATTGGTCACTTGGGGGCTTCCTGCTCAATGAGCATAGATATTCATACCCTCTTGATCCGGCTTCCATGCCAGAGGTTGCTTGGGGGATTCTTACTCACTGAGTATAGCTTTCATACCCACTTGGCTGGCTTCCATGCCAAATCTGAGTTAAACCTGCCTGTCTGCAACTTGCTACTCCTCCAAGTGACCCACCGAACTCTTGACAGTTACTCTTTTCAATAAGACCCTGAACTTGTCAAGGTTAAAATGGCGGCCTTTGTCACGTGAGAGCCGGCTTACAGAGAGCTAGAATAAACTCACCTGCTGTCGTAGTCTCTCCACTATGTGGCCCGTTCGTACTCTTGATAGTCAATCTTTTCAATAAGACCCTGGACTAGTTAAGGTTAAAACAACGGATTTATGTCATGTGACAGCCGGCTTACGGGTTGAGCGACTTTCATGCCAAGCTTCTTTGAAGCAAAACTGCAGTTTTCAAAAAATAAAAAAGTTAAAGTAGAGCTAGTCTCTTCTGGTCCTGTTCAGTTTTCGGCTTACAGATTTTTAGGTTGCCAGGATAATTTGCCTTGAAAGATTTCAAGTCATGATTTTCATATTTATGGTTAATGCCCATGATGGATTACAATCATTATAGCATCATT
Source organism: Triticum aestivum (assembly GCF_018294505.1). NCBI lineage: Eukaryota > Viridiplantae > Streptophyta > Magnoliopsida > Poales > Poaceae > Triticum > Triticum aestivum. The sequence continues at coordinate 601,643,118 of NC_057798.1, read as the reverse complement.
GTGATATCAAACTATAGGTATGACTTTTCATATTTGAATAAATATTTTGGGTTTTTCTAACCCGCCCTAGTTACAGATTTTAAGCTGCCAGAATATATTCTATTGGAAATTATGACCCGCCCTGGCGTAAACCGCCAGGGTGTATGTTGTTTCCCACGTGTACAGGAATATTGTAAAACAATATGATATTTCCTGTAAGATCATCAGTGGCACATAAGGTATTTCAACAGCAGTTTTACGGCTCAACATGCACGATGGCATGGAAGATCATTGCTTTAACTAGCCCAAATGATTAAGAGTTTTCTCAAAGAAGAAACATCGTGCTGCAGTCCCAGAGCCGCCCCTTGAGTCAGTTGTTCTGGTCTTGGCGAGTTGAAGACTCCGGGTTATCCTGCGACGGTCCTTCTTCTTCTTCCTCCATCGTCTGGAAGTCATATGATGTCCAGTCGATGCTAATTAAAGCTTTGAACTCGGCTTCATCGTCTATAAGGTTGGACGGATCAATATCAGGAGCAAAAGTGTGCTAACGTATTGGAGGAATGAGCTCTACAATCTCATAAGCTGGCGCTTTCACTTTTTCGTTCTCCTTGGTATAAGCCGCGTGATACTTAGACAAATCTGTCTCCTCGACCAATTTACTTTCCAGAGGGCGCATCTCTTTTACACATTTGGCGAAGTCGCTGGCATCGAAGGGAGACTCGTCTTCTTTGAAGCTCGGACAGCCAATGGCCATCTCCTCCGGGTCTAACTCCATGCTACCTCCTTAGCATGCGTTGGTTTTTCCCTTGAAGAGGAAAGGGTGATGCAGCAAAGTAGCGTAAGTATTTCCCTCAATTTTGAAAACCAAGGTATCAATCCAGTAGGAGGCTCCACGCAAGTCCCTCGTACCTTACAAACAAACAAGAACCTCGCAACCAACGCGATAAAGGGGGTGTCAATCCCTTCACGGCCACTTGCGAAAGTGAGATCTGATAGAGATAATATGATAAGATAAATATTTTTGGTATTTTTATGATATAGATTGAAAGTAAAGAATGCAAAATAAAGTAGACTAGAAACTTATATGATGGAAAATAGCCCCTTGGCCATAGGTTTCGCTAGTGGCTTCTCTCAAGATAGCATAAGTTTTACGGTGGGTGAACAAATTACTGTCGAGCAATTCATAGAAAAGTGCATGGTTATGAGAATATCTAGGCATGATCATGTCTATAGGCATCACGTCCGCAACAAGTAGATCGACTCAGGCCTGCATCTGCTACTATTACTCCACACATCAACCGCTATCTAGCATGCATCTAGAGTATTAAGTTCATAAGAACAGAGTAACGCATTAAGCAAGATGACATGATGTAGAGGGATAAACTCAAGCAATATGATATAAACCCCATCTTTTTATCCTCGATGGCAACAATACAATACGTGCCTTACTTCCCCTACTATCACTGGGAAAGGACACCGCAAGATTGAACCCAAAGCTAAGCACTTCTCCCATTGCAAGAAAGATCAATCTAGTAGGCCAAACCAAACTGATAATTCCAAGAGACTTGCAAAGATAACCAATCATACATAAAAGAATTCAGAGGAGATTCAAATATTTCTCATAGATAAAGTTGATCATAAACCCACAATTCATAGGATCTCGACAAACACACCGCAAAAAGAGTTACATCAAATAGATCTCCAAGAAGCTCGAGGAGAACTTTGTATTGAGTTTCAAAGAGAGAGAAGAAGCCATCTAGCTAATAACTATGGACCCGAAGGTCTGTGGTAAACTACTCACAACTCATCGGAGAGGCCTTGGCGATGATGTAGAAGCCCTCCATGATCGATTCCCCCTTTGGGGGAGCGCCAGAAAAGGCTCCAAGATGGGATCTCACGGGTACAGAAGGTTGTGGGGGTGGAAATAGTATTTCGTGGTACTCCTGGATGTTTTCGGGGTACGTAGATATATATAGGCGAAGGAAGTCGGTCAGGGGAGCCATGAGGGGCCCACGAGGCAGGGGAGCGCCCCCGCCAGGGCGCGCCATCCACCCTCATGGCCGCCTCGGCTGCTTCTTGACGTCCACTCCAAGTTTCCTAGATTGCGTTCGTTCCAAAAAGATTGCTCTCGAAGGTTTCATTCTGTTTGGACTCCGTTTGATATTCCTTTTCTTCGAAACACTGAAATAGGCAAAAAAACAGCAGTTTGGGCTGGGCCTCCGATTAGTAGGTTAGTCCCAAAAATGATATAAAAGTGTATAGTAAAGCCCATAAGCATCCAAAACAGGTAATATAATAGCATGGAACAATCAAAAATTATAGATATGTTGGATACGTATCAAGCATCCCCAAGCTTAATTCCTGCTCGTCCTTGAGTAGGTAAATGATAAAAACAGAATTTTTGATGTTGAATGCTACCTAGCATATTTCTCAATGTAATTTTCTTTATTGTGGCATGAATGTTCAGATCCAAATGATTCAAAATAAAAGTTCATATTGACATAAGAAGAGTAATACTTCAAGCACGCTAACAAGTAATCATGTCTTCTCAAAATAATATGGCTAAAGGAAGTTTATCCCTACAAATTCATATAGTTAGGCTATGTTTCATTTTCATCACACAAAATACCCCCATCATACACAACCCTGGTTTCAGCCAAGCAATTGGTTCATACTTTTTAACGCGCTTCAGCCTTTTCAACTCTCACGCAATACATGAGCGTGAGCCATGGATATAGCACTATGGTGGAATAGAATATAATGATGGAGGTTGTGTGAAGAAGTCAAAAAAAAGAAAGTCTCACATTGACGAGGCTAATTAACGGGCTATGGAGATGCCCATCAATTGATGTCAATATGAGGAGTAGGGATTGCCATGCAACGAATGCACTAGAGCTATAAATGTAAGAAAGCTCAACAAAAGAAACTAAGTAGGTGTACATCCAACTTGCTTGGTCACGAAGACCTAGGGCATTTTGAGGAAGACCATCATTGGAATATACAAGCCAAGTTCTATAATGAAAAATTCCCACTTAGTATATGAAAGTGACAAAATAAGAGACTCTCTATCATAAAGATCATGGTGCTACTGTGAAGCACAAGGGTGGAAAGCGATAGTAACATTGCCCCCCCCCTTTTGGGCCTTTCTTTTTTGGACTTTCTTTTTTTAATAAGGGACAATGCTCTAATAATGATGATCATCACACTTCTATTTATTTACAACTCATGGATTACAACTCGATACTAGAACAAGATATGACTGTATGAATGCCTCCGGCGGTAATACTGGGATATACAATGAGTTAAGAGTGACATGTATAAAAAATTATGCATGGTGGCTTTGCCACAAATACAATGTCAACTACATGATCATGCAAAATCAATATGACAATGATGGAGCGTGTCATGATAAACAGAATGGTGGAAAGTTGCAAGGCAATATATCTCAAAATGGCTATGGAAATGCCATAATAGGTAGGTATGGTGGCTGTTTTGAGGAAGATATAATGAGGTTTATGTGTGATAGAGCGTATCATATCACGGGGTTTGGATGCACCGGCGAAGTTTGCACCAACTCTCAAGGTGAGAAAGGGCAATGCACGGTACCGTAGAGGCTAGCAATGATGGAAGGGTAAGAGTGTGTATAATCCATGGACTCACATTAGTCATAAAGAACTCATATACTTATTGCAAAAGTTTTATTAGCCCTCGAAGAAAAGTACTACTACGCATGCTCCTAGGGGAAGGGTTGGTAGGAGTTAACCATTGCGTGATCCCGACCTCCACACATAAGGAAGGCAATCAAAAAGAGCACCCCATGCAACAAATTTGTTACACAACTTTTACCATGCATGCATGCTACGGGACTTGCCAACTTTAATACAAGTATTTCTCAATTGCATAATTACATAACTAGCATGACTCTAACATTACCACCTTTATATCTCAAAACAATTATCAAGCATCAAATTGATCATAGTATTCAATTCACTTCCTATGATAGCTTTTATTATACCCAACTTGGATGCTCATCATATTAGGACAAATTTTATAACCATAGCAAATACCATGCTGTTCTAAAAGACTCTCAAAATAATATAAGTGTAGCATGAGAGATTAATAACTTCTACAAAATAAAACCACCGTCGTGCTCTAAAAGATATAAGTGAAGTACATAGAGCAAAATTATCTAGCTCAATAGATATAAGTGAAGCACATAGAGTATTCTAATAATTCCGAATCATGTGTGTCTCTCCCAAAAGGTGTGTACAGAAAGTATGATTGCGGTAAACTAAAAATCAAAGACTCATATCATACAAGACGCTCCAAGCAAAACACATATCATGTGGTGAACAAAAATATAGCTCCAAGTAAAGTTACCGATAGACGAAGACGAAAGAGGGGATGCCTTTTGGGGCATCCCCAAGCTTAGTATTTTGGTTGTACTTTCATATCTTGGGGTGCCATGGGCATCCCCAAGCTTAGGATCTTGTCACTCCTTATTCCATAATCCATCAAATCTTTACCCAAAACTTGAAAACTTCACAACACAAAACTCAACAGGAAATCTCATGAGCTTCGTTAGTGCAAGAAAGAAAAACCACCACTCAAGGTATTGTAATGAACTGATTCTTTATTTATATTGGTGTTAAACCTACTGTAGTCCAACTTCTCTATGGTTCATATCCCCCGATACTAGCCATAGATTCATCAAAATAAGCAAACAACACAAAAAAAAACAGAATCTGTCAAAAACAGAACAGTCTGTAGCAATCTGTAAATTTCGAATACTTATGGAACTCTAAAATTCCTACAAAAATAGGAAGTACTAGGAAATTTGTCTATTGATCTACTTCAAAAAGAATCAACTCAAAAACACGTTTTTGTGATTTATTAGATTTTTTCTCGTGAGCGCAAAAGTTTCTGTTTTTCAGCAAGATCAAGTTAACTTTCACCCAAGATGATCCTATAGGTTCTACTTGGCATAAACACTAATTAAAACATAAAACCACATCTAAACAGAGGCTATATTAATTATTTATTATTAAACAGGAACAAAAATCAAGGAACAAAAATAAAATTGGGTTGCCTCCCAATAAACGCTATTGTTTAACGCCCCTAGCTAGGCATAAAAGTGAGGATAGATTTAAGTATTCCAATCTTTGGTATTAAATTCATAAGTGGCTCTCATAATAGACTCATAAGGTAATTTGATTTTATTTCTAGTAAAGTTCTCCATGCCTTTTCTTAATGGAAATTGGAATCTAATATTTCCTTCTTTCATATCAATAATTGCACCAATCGTTCTAAGGAAAGGTCTACCAAGAATAATAGGACATGAAAGATTGCAAACTATATCAAGAACAATGAAATCTACGGGCACATAATTCCTATTTGCAACAATAAGAAAATCACTAATCCTCCCCGTAGGTTTCTTAATAGTGGAATCTGCAAGGTGCAAGTTTAAAGAGTAATCATCAAATTCACGGAAACCTAGCACATCACATAAAGTTTTTGGAATCGTGGAAACACTAGCACCCAAATCACCCAAAGCATAGCATTCATTATCTTTAATTTTTAATATTAGTAGTATGTTCCCACTCATCATAAAGTTTTCTAGGGATAGAAACTTCTAATTCAAGTTTTTCTTCATAAGATTGCATCAAAGCATCAACGATATGTTTAGTAAAAGCTTTATTTTGGCTATAAGCATGAGGAGAATTCAACACGGGTTGCAACAAGGAAATACAATCTATTAAAGAATAATTATCATAATTAAATTCCTTGAAATCCTAAATAGTGGGTTCATTGCTATGTAAAGTTTTGACATCTTCAATCCCACTTTTACCAATTTAGCATCAAGATCTAAAAACTCCGATTTATTGGAACGCCTTTTAACTAAAGTTGACTCATCTCCAGTCCCATCATTATCAAGATTCATATTGTAAAACAAAGATTTAATAGGAGACACATCAATCACTTTTAGATCTTCATCATTATTATTATGAAAACTAAAAGAACACACTCTTACAAAGCAATCTTTCTTAGCACGCATCCTGGAGGTTCTTTCTTTGCACTCATCAATGGAAATTCTCATGGATTTGAGAGACTCATTGATATCATGCTTAGGAGGGATAGATCTAAGTTTCAAATAATCAACATCAAGAGAAATTCTATCCACGTTCCTAGCCAATTCATCAACTTTAAGCAATTTTTCTTCAAGCAAAGCATTGAAATTCTTTTGAGAATTCATAAATTCTTTAACACTAATTTCAAAATCAGAGGGCAACTTATTAAAATTTCCATAAGAATTGTTGTAGGAATTACCATAATTATTAGAGGAATTACTAGGAAACGACCTAGGATTAAAGTTTCCTCTATACGCGTTGTTGCAAAAATTATTCCTACCAACAAAATTCACATCCATAGATTCATTATTATTCTCAATCAAAGTATACAAAGGCATATCATTAGGATCAATAGGAGCACTCTTAGTAGCAAACAATTTCATAAGTTCATCCATCTTTCCACTCAAAACATTAATTTCTTCTATCGCATGAACTTTTTTACTAGTAGATCTTTCGGTGTGCCATTGAGAACAATTAACCATAATATTATCTAGGAGTTTAGTAGCTTCTCCTAAAGTGATTTCCATAAAAGTGCCTCCCGCGGCCGAATCTAAAAGATTTCTAGTATCAAAATTCAATCCAGCATAAAAAAATTGTATGATCATCCATAAATTAAAACCATGTGTAGGGAAATTATGTATCATTAATTTCATCCTCTCCCAAGATTGTGCAACATGATCATGATCAAGTTGCTTAAAATTCATAATATCGCTTCTAAGAAAGATGATCTTAGCGGGAGGAAAATACTTAGAGATAAAAGCATCTTTGCACTTATTCCATGAATCAATACTATTTTTAGGCAAAGAAGAAAACCAAGTTTTAGCATGATCTCTAAGCGAAAATGGAAATAACTTCAATTTAACAATATCATTATCCATGTCATTTCCTTTTGCATGTCGCATAAATCAACAAAGTTGTTTAGATGAGTAGCGGCATCTTCACTAGGAAGGCCTGAGAATTGATCTTTCGTAACAAGATTCAACAAAGCAGCATTGATTTCACAAGATTCAACATCATTAAGAGGAGCAATTGGAGTGCTAAGGAAATCATTATTATTGGTATTGGAAAAGTCACACAATTTAGTATTATCTTGAGCCATCGTGACAAGCAATCCAACACACAAGCACACAAGAGACAAGCGAAAAGAAGCGAACGGAAAAGAGAGGGTGAATAAAACGGCAAGGGTGAAGTGGGGGAGAGGAAAACAAGAGGCAAATGGCAAATAATGTAATGCGAGGGAGATGAGTTTGTGATGGGTACTTGGTATGTCTTGATTTGAGCGAAGACCTCCCCGGCAATGGCGCCAGAAATCACTACAAAAAAAGTACACTTCCATGATGATACGTGTTTGTCACAGTAGGTCGCGTTTTTGTCATGCATGTACATCCATGATGATTTTATGACAGAATCAAGATAGTCATACTTGTGCTGTCGTAGAAGTGTTCCGTGACATTACCAAAATTATCATCACGGAAGTGTCCACTTCCATGACAATAAATCGGCGTCACAAAAGTGCTTTCGTCAAGGGTGACCGACACATGGCATCCACCGTAACGGAACACTGTTAAGCTATCGGGTCGGGTTTTGGATTCGATAACCCATTAACAACCCGGACCAATGGGAAATTTCCACATGTAAAATTCTTATTGGCCGGACGAAACACGTGTCAGCTCGTTAGTGGGTCAGATAGGTGCCTATGATATGTAGACACGTGCCATGGTCCACCACTGGCCCATTTAGCTTACAAAGCCGGCCCGTTTGACTTTGTCAAAAGTTAACAGGCTGGCCCATGAAAAGCCTGTTAACGGTCTCTTCGCAAATAGCCCATTTTACAACCCGGTAACTCACGGCCCGTTAGGTCCTAACGGAAATTGGCCCAACAACGTCATGTGGGCCGTCGAATATAATACCAGCCCATTTCACTTTTGGCCCATGTATGGCCCATGATGTCTTTCGGCCCATATGAGGCCTTCGTATCTTTAGGCCCTTTAGAGGCCCATGGTGACTCTAGCCCATAATGAGCAGTAATTTTCTTTGTACCCGTTAACGGCTTATGATTCACACGGGCTGTTTCCAGCCCGTGTTAGCTTTCGGCCTATTGACGGCCCATACGTTCTTGGGCTCCTTTCCGGCCCTTGATTACTTCTGGCCCGTTACTGGCATGTTCCCCTAATAGGCCAAATTGGGCTCATGGCAAGAGTCGGCCCATTTCTGGCCTGTTAACCCGTTGCGTCGTTTCCAGCTCGTCCTATATTCTCGCCCATTAACGACCTGTTATGCTTGTGATAGAGTTAAGCCTTTGTTGTCCTCCGCCTGTTAACGGCCCGTTATCATGCTGGGCCCATACCAATTACGCCCGTTTACGGCCCATGTAGACCCATTTATCTGACTGCCTGAGGCCCATTGATTCTAAGGCCCTGATGGTGGCCCATTTATCGACGGTCCGTAGGAGACCCATGGATCCTACGGCCCGTATATGGCCCATGGTTGTTGCGGCGCCTAGCAAACCAGGGAAAAAGAAGACTAGGAAATAAATAAGGCCGAAACTAACTCTAGGCTATTAAGGCGATTGCACAGATTACATCCACTCGACATCAAAGATCGCAACTAGTGCAAATATAGGGAACACCCTACACTATACAAAAATGGCTTGTTGTTTTCTTCAGTCGGTGGCTGCATGTCAAGAACAAACTTTGTATCGCACCAAAACAAATTACAACTATATAACAAAAGGAAGGTTGGCATAAAACTTAACTGTCTAGTAGATAAATGCAGCACCAGAAGTTCATAAGCTCAGTTCATTTGACCTGACTGCTATGTTTTCATGTTGTATTGTCCGATGGAGCCTCATAACCCTTGCCTTCATTTCTCCTAGGCTCCTGAACAACATAGAAAATGTCTGATAGTCTGGTTTCAAAACCATGCATATCTTGACAACATCGAACAATGTCTCTCCTTGTTTCACAAAGGGTCACTGTTAGGGAATGGACTTGTGTCTGGAGCGCAGATACAACATTGCTTTGAGCTTGCATATCTTCATCATGAGGGAGTTTGGACAAAATTGCCTTAACAACCAACCAAGTATTATGCAGGAACGTGCTTTTGGCACTGTTAGTGGACAGGTACTGACCCACTGCAGCAAGAGCTGACATTGCGGTTATAGTTGCCTCGCCACCTTCAGAAGGTGGCGGTCCCACCATTTTTTCCATAGTTTGCTGAAAAGTTGAGTCTTACATTAGTAGTACGAGAACAGAAGATATTAAGGAGGCAGTAAAACCAAACAAAATAGCTTTGGTCTATATACATAACTTATTCTGGTGAACCCATGTAAAATATTAGTTGTATTTTATTTCAAAGTACATAAAAAACCAGGTTCCAAACATATGACCATGTACTATCGCTAATGTATTGTCTATTTCTTCACATTGTATTGAGGGCTAAGGATAAAGAGACGAAGATTATAATATGGTAAGCATAGTATGACATCATTCATATCACAAAACAACTGAGAACAAACAAACATGCAATTGTAATGTTGTGTGGGAAAGTCCAGCACGGAACTAGATTACGGGTCAAGATCAAAGGAACATCACTCCTCTCTTTTAAACCTTGTAAGGTGCAATGATACACTAAGACAATTGTGTATAAAATTGAAAAGAGTAATAGACATTGGCTACAAACCATGCAGTTCAAGGCACAAGTCAGAGTAAGTAGTAGTTAAAAGGCATGAGGATTAAGAACTTACAACAGCGGCTTTGACTGGTGTAGTCATGCCCTTCTTCTTGCTGGTGTGACAGTCCTTGAAGATTTCCACATCATTTGGTTCAGGTACTTTTTGGTCCTTGTGGGCTTTCCTATGCATTTGGAACAAGTCAATATAGATCTGATAATATGGTACAGTGAAAAGAGTGAAAGAACAGCTAATTACAAGAGCCTCGCAGTGTGCAATATAGCTGTGAGATCCTGTGGTTTGTTGGAATTTCACTTTCGTACGATTGGCCTTGTTCTTTGAACAGTTCACCTACAAGAAGATAGATTTGTGTGGCACATGCGTAAATAGGACTTCAACATGTGATCTGATCACATATATATAATGTACCTTATACTTCGGATCAGACCAGTGTTTAACGAGACCCCTCCAGTCTTCATCTGATATATTTTCCACTGGAGATGTTTGGGAAAGTTCACTATTAGCCTTGCCTTCAAAGTGAGTTTTCCTCAAGTTATATCGATACTGTAGCAGAGAAGACTTGAAAACATGGGTGCAAGCTTGTCTGGTTGCATCATCTTGGCTATCCAACTTGAACCTCATCTGTTGAAAATTATGGGAGTCTCATTATCAGCAACCTAGAAAGTATGGGACAGAGAAAGACGATATTACTAGTTTCCACACATAACCATACTTAGAGATAAATGGTCGAGGAAGGTGTTGAACTGGGTTTCGTCTTTGCCATTCCTGTACTAAATCCATGTTGGGAGGATACGTACATGACACCTAACGGCAACCGCCGCCTCTGATACTAACTTGGCTGACTCTGTAGAATCACATGGCCTTTTTAAACCTACCTCAAAACGGATCTCCATTCTTCCTCCTCTAGATTTAGTTAACCTATTGAGCATTATCCCTGATGTTTGTTTCCTCTTGCGCCTAGGTGCTAGTCCAACAACGAACATAGGAAGTGTTAGTGTACATCAAACTGTGAGACTACATATAAAGAAGCATGCAACTGTAACTTGACTCCAACAACTACATTCTTGCTGTTGAAGCTCACAAGGTTCATCTGATCTTGCTAACTCGTCTTATGTCAAGAGTGCTTGGGAAGTAGTGCCAGGTGGCAAGGGATCTTGGGAACATGCTGCTAGCTCAATTGATGCACGAGTAACTCGTGTAGCTGGTAGTACTGTGGAAGGTGTTGCAAGAACTAGGGTTGTCTCTGCTTGTTTAGTGGCAGCTATTTGTTTCTGTTTGGCTTTTTTTGCAGCTTGTGTAGCACGGGATGCCCTGTTTGTAGAATTTTCCGCTGGACTTTGACCTTCTATTGCACCATCAGTACCAGCAGAATTTGCAGGATTCATCCACTTCTCATTCCCTTCCATTATGTGTTTCTTCCTCTTTCTCTGTGCCATGTTAAATCAAGCCGACAAGAAAAACGAATAACAATTTAGTTCTTCGGAAAAATTGATGCGTGATGTAGACGAACTGAACTTTGATGTTAGACAACCACATGATAGGAGGATGTAATATGTACAAAAAACAGGACGGAAGAGATAACCAGAACTATGATGTGTAAACTAAGCAGAAGACATTTCACCAAATTAGAAGCAATGCAATGGAAGGTAGATGAAAGATGCTACAAATATCTCTCTGCCAAGTTAACAGTGTCTCATCATAAATGGCGTTTAAACAAATGTGAAGCAGTACAAGAAATAAATCATATGCAAGATGCAAACAACATCACACTGCCAAGTTAGAGGTCTCTCGTCATTAGTGCCATTGCATATTCACAACATTGCATATTCATAGCTTATGATGTGTAAACTAAGGAGAAGGCATTTCAACAAATTAGAAGCAATGAAAGCTAGACACCATATGAAAGATGCAACAAATATCACTCTACCAAGTTAAAACCGTCTTGTCATAAGTGCCATTTCAACAAATTAGTAGTACAAGCTAGAAAAGAATGCGATATAACCTATATCACACTCCAAAGTCAAATGTATCTTATGATAAGTGATTGTTAAGGTTACACAACAGTAGTAATTTGATGTATGAACATGGTGTGATAGACAGATATTGTATGTTCTAGAAACAGGAACACGTGTCTTATTCAAGTATAATGTGTAAAGTAAGCAGATGGAATTCAACAAAATTAGAAGCAATACAAGCTAGACATCACACATACAATGCAACCACATATAACAGTGCCAAGTTAGAGGGAGCATTTGTGATGGTGCACTAGGGGAGACGTGCTCATCATAAACACAGCTACGTTGAGTGTCTATGCATGTGTTGTCTTGGGAATCATCTTGGGGGGTGGAGGAGTAGAAACTGTAGAGGCCCTTCGTTTGGAAGGAGCACCTTTATCCTCTATGCTAACTTCCTTACGCTTTATTGATTTTGAATAGTCAAGTAAAACCGACAAGAAAAAGCAATAAAATTCTCTCTTCAGAACTCATTCATGCATGATACTGACAATCACTACTTAGATGTAACGCAAACACATGATACCAGGATGGAATATGTACAAGAAATAGGACGGCATGGCATGTCACAACTATTTGTGTAAACTAAGCAGAAACCATTCCAACAAATAAGAAGCAATGCAAGCTAGAAACCACATGAAAGATGCAACCAATATGACTCTGCCAAGTTAAAAGCGTCCCATCATAAATGGAATTTCAACAAATTAGAAGCAGCGCATGTTATAAATCATATGAAAGATGCAACTAATATTGCACTGCATATACTAAAGGTGTCCCGTCATATTGATTGATGCGGGATACAAAAAAACAATAGTTTTATGTAAGGACATGCTTAATAGACAGATGTACTATGTACTAAATACAGGAAGGCATGTCATATTAACAGGTATAATGTATAAGCTAAGCAGACTAGTAGATGCAGTTTAACCAGATTGGAAGAATTACAATCTAGACACCATATGCAACATGCAACCACATATCACGCTGCCAAGTTAGAGCAAGCACCTGTGATGCTATTGTAGGGGAAATGCAATAATCAACTACAGAGCTACGTTCACTATCTTCATCTAGCCTTGCCGTTTCTTGAGAATCATGTCGGGAGGCTGATGCTGCATTCTTTAAATGAGGAGTAGTCCACTTGCCTACCTGCCTCATCATAAGTAATTGATGAGGGATACACAAGAACATTAGTTTGATGTAAGAACATGGTTAATACACACATGTACTAGTATGTACCAAAAATAGAAAGGCATGTCATATTCAAAGGTATAATGTGTAAGCTAAGCAGATGCAATTTAACCAAATTGGAAGCAATACAAGCTAGACATCTGGCTGGAGTGGTGAGCATGATCATCTAGGACCCGAGAGCCTAGTGGGAGGAGGGCTTCTTCGCCACCATCGCGGCTTTTTAGTTGGCTTCCAGGTGATGCCTATCTTTGCTAGGCTTGTCACTGGCTCGACCAGTGCCCTGACTAGCTATTTGTCTTCTAGTTCTCACGGGATGGTGGTTCATGTAAAAAATATCTTTCCTTATCTTAATAAAGACTGACTTCGGCCTTTAGAATACAAGCTAGACACCATATGGAACATGCAACCATATATGACACCGTGAAGTTAAAGCAAGCACCTGGGATGGTGGTTCATTGCGAGCGAGGTCATCAACTCCAGAGCTCCATTTACCGTCTCCATCTGCCGACACTGCACCCTTTATAGCACTGTAATGTGTCGTGCCTACCCGGGAAGAAAGCTGGCTCAACTTTTCTCTTTTATTTTCTGCTTCTCTCGAGGCAGACTCTGAAATACCCTTGCATAAAAACACAACAGTGAGAGTATGGGTGAAGTGTGTGCAGAACTAGTGCATTGTAAAAGTAGCAGATAGCAGGTGGCTGAAAAATAAATGACAGGAGACATATGATAGCTCTACAACATTGCATGGCAAACAAAATTAGATTCTACTCCGTATGATTTTTTAATATATGAGCACAGGAAATGCAATTACTTCTCCAGCACACCACCACATGTGATCATATCTAAGATAACAGTCAACTAAAAATAAATAGGTTAGTCAATTTTTTTAATGAACCGTCCAATCTATAAGGAACGGGCAGATGGCCTTTGTCTACCTCCCGCCGGTCATTGTTGACGATCTTTCTCGAACCGCCAGCGACCACCGGCCCAGACCCCTGCCTCTGCTGCCCCGCCCTCCCCTCCAACCTCACACCACCGCCATGCTTGGCAGCCCCCCCAGGCCTTCCCTTTAATCCCGACCGACCTCTAGATCGGGCGCCAGTAGCTCTAGGCCCCACACGCCCCTAAGATAAACACCGAAGCACTGCTTCCCTAGCGTAATAGGCGTACTAGCACCTGTTACGCCAGGGAATGCTTCCGTTAATTGGGAATCAACTGACCAGAAATTGAAACTCAGGAGGGCGACGGACCTCTAGCTAAGGTGAAATAGTATATGAGGACAAACCTTGTGCATCGCGAGTTACTAGGAACATCTAGTATCAAGAAGAAGCGGTCAACTAGTGTCTTCTGTGGGATGAATACCATGCAAGCAGACACGTAAGATTTGCATGAATAAGGGAAGAGGAGTACCCTTATCGGTTGCCAGTGTGGTATCCTCCACATGTCGTGGCAATCTTCTTTTTTCTCCCGGGGGAACCGATGTTTTGGAGAGCCGTGGATCCTTGGACAAACCCATGGCAAAATTGTTGACTGTGTTGCCGTGGCCATATATTGGCGGAGGGGAAGCAGATTCGAGGCGGTGAAGGATGGCGTAGCAGGAACAGCTTTGGTGCGGTGGACGGTGACGAAGTTGGAGCGGTAGCGGTGAGGCGCGGGACAGCGTGGTTGAACTGGCTCGGGTACGGACGGCTCGGCCTCAGCTTTAACTACTAGCCGTGGAGGGCGTTGCGGTTGAGGTTGCGGTGGACGACGACGTCGGGGTATCGGCTCCAGCGTGATGGAGGAGGGAGGCGGTTGATGGGTGGGATGGGGTGGCGGACGGAGGACGCCGGGGTTTCGTGGCTGGTGGAGAGGTAGTTTTTGCACCCACGGAGTACGAATGGGGAATCGGACGGGTGGGCGGGGGGAGGGGGGAGAACCAAGTTTCGGTCCGGGATGCACTTGCTTTTGGCTTTTTTGAACAGAAGATGGGACGCGCTTGTTTGAAATTTGGGCAAAGTACCAACTTTGCACCCCTCTTAAATTTCGGACCTACTGCGGGTCGGGGGTAGGATGGTAATCCCAGGTGTCCCAAATAGTGGCCGGGAGCGATTTCGGCCGCGCGCATGTGTGCTTAGGCGGCCATTGTGTATGAATGTTTTTCGGAGGCGGTTGTGTGGCGTCTAGATGAAGCTACAAACCTACCCCGATTTAGACCTTTGGACGTCGGGCCTGTAGGTTTCACGGGTCGAAGTTATTAGAAAAGTAATTTCCTTGTACTACCAAACATTGGTCTCACGGGGTTTCGGGCGAGTAGAGGCTCTTTTGGCGCTTCGTTCGAAATTTTGAAACACAATCATTCACGTTTAGAGTACTCTTGAACTTTGAGGATTGACCTAAATAGAAAATGTTATATTTGACCTTTTGACACTTGAAAATCCTATAACTACGATTATTTTGGAATGGAGGAGCTAAATTTTTGAATCTATTTTGTACACGACTAGATATGCTATTATGTACAAAATCAGAGCAAAGATTGGTGCCCCCATAATTTAGGTATGATTTACAAATGCCATGATATCAAATTCAAATAATTGAATGGACTTCATGTTGAATTCAATTTTTTTTAAACCAACTTAAGTTGAATTCAAATGTATGTTAGTTCATAGGTAGCTATTTATAATGTTCATTGTGTAACTTTCGTATGTATAATGTGCTTTACACACACAACATGAACTATACTAACATTTATATTCGATTGCTAAAGTGATGCATTGTCTGGAGTTCAAAATACTAACTATGTGGATCAATTGTGTCCAATAATAACATAGACATGCTCAAATTCGATAGAATCTAGATGTCTGATGGATCAATGACCGTTCCTTACGCGAATTGCAAATATCATGATCAGATCCTAATATTTGGATACAATTTGTATCTTTAATCAATGTGTACAGCAGTCTTTTACGTGTAGTTTCACTCTCCGTCGGTGGTCTCTCACACATGCTCACACACTCTCTCCCGAGGTGTCTTTCTCGCACACATGCTCTCGATATAACCCTCCCTCCCTCTCGTAACCATTTATGACTGTTTTCACTAACCTTTATCACAAGCACTCTTCCTCTCGCAAGCATACACACACACAATCACCATCGACCCTTTGTATATACATAGACCTGCCTACGTGTCTCCTGTACGCATATTATCTTTTGGCCTGTCTCTCACGCATTGTCTCACACCTCTCTTCCTAATCGACGAGTATGATTCTAGCAGAGCATTCTGTAGGATGCCCCTTAAAGTTAGGTTGGATGAATAGTAATATCAGAGATAAAGGGGTTACCTTAGTCCGAGAACCTAGGGTTACAAAGCCTAGCCTGCTCTGTCAGTGGACACAGAGTCCTTCACAATTCTGCTATCTTTGTCATGTACGACTAGTCATCCATGGGTCTCCCAAAATGCTTCACGGGCCGACCAATGTGGCGCAGGACGAACCGAACGAAGGGCCTGACCTTTACCCACCGGACCTCACGCGGTGACACACCCTCTGCCCTCACGTCTCGTTATCTTCTCACACCCACACATACCAACACAAACACCACACACACAAAAAAATCTCCTGGTGCCTCTATCCCCTCCTCCCTTGCATATACACACTCAAGGGAATCTCTCACCGTGACGTCATATTCATCTCTCTCTCTAGAACACTCTCATTTCTCGTGCTATCTCTCCCACGCCCCCCCTGGCGGCCCCTCTATCCGTACCTCTCTCGAATACGTAATACACACACATACCTCTCTAGGCCCTGCCAAATGCATCAACTACACATTCACACATGTTACATCACATACCCCATTGATCTAAAAAGCCCTCTCTTCACGTTTATTTCGCATACAACATTCCTTTTGAATAGTGTGGCCAAAAAATTATTTTAGAATTTCTACATTTATACAACATTACAAAGTTATATGGAGAAGTACGAACGCTAATTTGCATTGCATGGTGCCCAGAATGATATCTATTCCGCACTGTGAATTTGTATATTTTTATACTATATACAAAGTTAGTCATAATAAAGAGAAATGAAGAGCATCTCTCTCTCCATCACATAACCCCCCACCCTCTACGCCCCTTTCACGTATGCACACGAACTATCTCCAGGTCCTCTAAAAGTAAGCCCCCAGCACACTCACGCATGTTTCATCCTTCTCTCGCGATACACTACAAAAAAAAGACACATCCATGACATTTTGGGCCGAACAAAATTTTTTCTGTCATACATATGACACTTCTATGATGATAATTGTGACAAAACCCGGTATCATCATAGATGTGGTGGGCTCCTACTTCTATGACAAAGAATCATGACAAAAAATGGGCTTTCGTCCTGGGCGGGCCGGAGACGCAGCTGCATGACATTCTTTGGGCCGTCCATGACAGAAAAAACCGTGGTAGAAGCGAGCGAGAGGAAAATTTTGGGGAGTTGCCAGTTATGGTGAGAGGTCGGGGGCAGAGCGATGCGCATTTCTCTCATGCGTATGCGCGTGTGTGCGAGGCGTTGGCTCTAACTGAAGCCGAGCGAGGCGTTGGGCTCTAACTGAACCCGAGCGATTGCACTGCAGGCTACGCGTTACTGAACCCGAGCAATCGATCAATGGCTGTTAACTGAACCCGATGGAGCGATTCCTTCGCTACTGCTGCTAACTGAAGCCGATCGATGCTGCCTCTAGGATGAACAGTGAGCGTTGCGGGGGGGTGGATGAACAGTGAGCGGTGGCGTTGCCTCTGGATGAACAGGAACCCATGGTGTGGAGGGCTGGATGAACAGTAGACGGTGGAGGGGTGGCCGTGGGGTGGTTGAACAGGACCCCGTGGTGTGGAGGGTTGGATGAACAGTAGATGGTGGAGGGGTTCCCGTGGAGGGGTGGTTGAACAGTACCCGGTGGAGTAGTGCGGGGTGGAGGCTGGATGAATAGGAGCATGTGGAGGCTGGAGGAGGTCGACGGTAGCCCGTGGAGGCTGGAGGAGGTCGACGGTGGAGATGAACAGTATCCCGTGGAGTCCCGTTTTGCGGTACGCCACACCCCTCCCCCCCCGTTTCGACCATAGCGCTCCAACACAAGTCCGTTTCGTCCGTTTTGTGGTACGCCACACCCCTCCCGATGAACAGGACCCCCGTTTCGACCGTAGCGCTCCAACACAAGTCCGTTTCGTCCGTTTTGTGGTACGCCACACCCCTCCCGATCAACAGGACCCCCGTTTCGACCGTAGGAGGTCTG